>NC_057801.1:677294807-677295514 GCF_018294505.1 Triticum aestivum
TATTGGTGGAAGAGAAGAGGCAGGCCAAGGAGTGGCGCGCCCCCCTATCCCAAACCGAATTGGACTAGGGTTGGGGGGCGGGGCCCCTTTCCTTCTCTCCTCCTCCTCCTTCCTCCCTTTCTCCTTGTGGAAGTAGGACATGGGGGCGAATCCTACTTGGAGTAGGACTCCCCCCCTTGGGCGTGCCTCCCTTGGCCGGCTCCTCCTCCCTCCCCCTTTATATATGTAGGAGGGGGGCACCCCAAAGGCACACCAAAGTTTATTTTAGCCATGTGCGGTGCCCCCTCCACAGTTTTACACCTCGGTCATATTGTCGTAGTGCTTAGGCGAAGCCCTGCGCCGGTAACTTCATCATCACCGTCATCACGCCGTCATGCTGACGGAACTCTCCCTCAGCCTCAGCTGGATCAAGAGTTCGAGGGACGTCACCAAGCTGAACGTGTGCAGATCGCGGAGGTGCCGTGCGTTCGGTACTTGATCGGTTGGATCGCGAAGACGTTCGACTACATCAACAGTGTTACTAAACGCTTACGCTTTCGGTCCACGAGAGTACGTGGACACACTCTCCCTGCTTGTTGCTATGCTTCTCCCAGGGACGATTCTAAGGGGGGACGATGGGGGCCGAGACCCCCCTAATGATCGAGTGGTCCCTTGATAACGATCAGCGATCCCCTAATTTTTCCGCTTGCCTCCATGTACACATAACC
>NC_057801.1:677295771-677304885 GCF_018294505.1 Triticum aestivum
GAGTTGGTACAGCCCATTAGATATGGAGCACTGACATGCCAAGTTGGCCATCGTGGAAAACAAAAAGGCCCCGTCAGCACGAATCCACGTATCGCTAGAGGTATTCTGTTCGTTTCCCGCCGCCCGCTGCTCAGATCGAGACTTACCTGCTGGCCGCTCAGATCAGATCTCTCCATCGTGCCACAGGAGCGGAGAAGGGTAGGGGACGCCGGGACAGGGAAGCGCCGTTGCGCCGATCCACAGACACGTTGCCGGTTGCCTGTTGCCCATTGCCGGCGGCCCGGACACGCGGCGGCTGAGCGGCAATAATACAAAGGGAAAAGGTAATCTGTTCTCGCATCAGATTGGTTCATGCCTTCAAAACTATACAAGTATAATCATACAAATTATAAGCATTAATCATCAAGTATAACATTTTCATTTATTTATTTGTGCTTGTGTAGGCATGAAGAGAAAAAGAGCCGAATCCATACATGAATTGTTCAAACCAGTTGGTTCAAGCTATCAACCATCGGAACATGATGCTACAGTTCTCTCTAAAAAAACATGATGCTACAGGACAATCTAGTGAAGTGAACCAGCCTAATCCTAAATAAGGCTAAAGACTTCCATTGATGCTATGAGGCAAGTAAGAATTGTTTATTTTCCAAATTTTAATAATTTCTTAATACATGATCTCTAATAATTATTTTTGTTGATTGCATCAGGTGGTTAATTTTCCAAGCATGCCTCTATAGAGAAAATGATGAATATGATGATTCCAAGAACCAAGGTAATAGCTCAAGCATAATTTAATTGATATGCAAGCTCCTAATATAAACTTGTCACTAATAAAATTTGACGAATCTACATCTCTTGTGTCATTGTCTTTCTATTAGTGCTCAGATTTGCTCTTTTTTTCCTCTTATCACTGTAACAGGCTGGTTAATTCTGTTAAGAAATTAGTGGAAAGCGTGTTGACCTAAAAAAATCTCTAGTGTCGTTGTCTTCGCCCCCCCTAAGGTCAAATCCCGGCTTCGTCCCTGGCTTCTCCTAGATAGATCTTGCGTGATCGTAGGCAGTTTTTTTGAAATACTATGTTTCCCAACAGATCACCGTTCAATGTTTTGATACTATGTTGTGTTGTTCTTTCTCTAGTGGTGTTATGTGAACATAGACTATATGGCACTTCACCATCCTTGGGCCTAGGGGGAAGGCATCGTAGAATTAGTTTGTAGATGATGGGTTGAGGGAGTGATAAAAAACTGAACCCCAGTTTATGAATTGTTCCATGAGGGTCTGTTTTGGATCTACATATTTAATGCGATGGTTAGATTTATCTTAATTACTTCTCTTGTATTCGCGGATGCTTGCATGGAGGGTATAATCAGTAGGTATTTGTTCAAGTAATAACAATACCTTAACTCGGGTCCACCCACACTTATGAAGGCAATGAACGTTAAATTAATGAATCATGGAGAAAGTAACTTGGCAATACTTCCATGTGTCCTCAAGAGCGTTTGATCACTATAGGAAGTACCACCGACTTGTCCTTAGCACAATTAAGGATTGAGCCACTTGTTGCACCTTGCTAATTTTGTTACTTTTTACTTGTTATCAATTATCTTACTATCAAATTATCCGTCAAAACTATCTTACAACACTTGTAGTGAAACCTTGCTGAAAATTATCTATCAATTCTTTTTGCTCCTCGTTGGGGTCGACAATCTTGCTTACCAAAAGGACTGAGATCAATTCTTTATATTTGTGGTTCATCAGCAGCGATCCGTTGTATGACTGGATACAAGTGCGTGCGCTCGTACCATGCACTCTCGAGCGCTCTCAACACCTCCTCACATGTCATTTCTTCTTCCAAGTGCTTCATTCTTTTATTGTAATATATTATCACAATAATTGACGTGATTTTATCATCATATCTTGACGTTCTTTCCTTCAACTGATAAACACATTCAGAAACGACATCCTAATGAAAACAGGTAAAAAGAAGTGCGTGAAATCGGTAAAATCCGGTGAAGCCTACCACATAGGCACAAAACAAAGGGTAAAAACATCACAAAATTCGGACAAATCAGGTATGCATTTGGTATCTATCTGGCAACCTACGCGCCAAATAGGAGTTACCATAGCGCGTGTATCATCGGTTTTCCAACTGGCGCCCACTACGGATTAATCTGGGCCGAGGCGGATTAAGAATTCCTTCTGGCCTTGACCCATGGTTGATTCTTGACCGTGGCTCTCTGTCCATTGACTGTAGACATTGACCATTGACTTTTCAAAAATGCAAATAGAAAAAATATCTATGAATTTAAAAAATGTTCATGAATTTGAAAACTTCACTGATTTAGAAAAGTTTCACATATTTAAAAATGTTCATTAATTTGGAAAAAGTTCAGGATTTGCAAATGTTCATGAAATTCTTAGAAAGTCGTGATTATGAAAATACTAGTGATTTTTTTAAACGTTCATGAATTAAAAAATTGTTCATTAATATGATTTTTTTAAGTTATAAATTAGAAAATAGTTCACGGGTTTTAAAAAAGATCACAAATTTGAAGAACTTCTTGGGTTTAAAAAATCTTCAAAAATTTGAAAAATTCTACAAATTTGAAAATTGATCGTGTTTTTAGAACAAATTCACGAAATTTGGAAAAAAATTCATTAATCTAAAATTTTATTAAAATAGGAAAAATATTAATAAGAAGAAAGGAAAACGAAAAACAAAAAAAATACGATGGAAAACGAAAATAAAAAAACACGAAAAAACAACAGAAAATCGAACAAGGCCAGTTGGAAAAACCCCCAGAGAAACCAGGCCCTAGTAGGAAACAGAACGCTCTAACAATTCTGCCTGTATGTAGCCTTGCGCGTTAAAAAGGAACCAGCCATAGACGCGCCCAATGGCGTCCTCCGAGCGAGCGTATCACAGGCTCACAGAGTCACAGCCCATGGGCTACGATACGCTCATGTTTTAACGATAGCCCCCTTCTATATATATTATCTTGAGGGAATCACGTAGGTAGTTTTTGCCCCAAGTCGAACTGCCCCGCCGCCGCTTTTCGTCCTCTGCGCCATGCCTTTTCACTTTCATCTGTCGTGGTCTGCGCCGCCACCGGTCAAGCAAGAAGCTCACGCATGGATCAAATGGGACATTTACATGGCGCTGTTCTCTGTTTCCTTCATATATTATTAGCAAAATTGCGCTACGAGGAGTCGAAGACTTCATGCAGCTTCGGTTCGGACAATTCATGCATCTTCAATTGCGTAGCCAGCTCCTTAGCCGCCGAATACATGGCGTCAATGGCTTTGTACATTCGTTGGCGTTGGGTTCGCAACTTGGGCGCCATGCCGAAACTCGTCGCTTGCATCCTCGTCAACAGCCCTGCAGCGGTCATGATCATAGTCCTTGTGTCGTTTTCGTGGGGACAGTATACCGAGGATCCCCGGTTCTCCAACTGCCTCTCGTATGTATTGGCCCTGGCCCTCGCCGTCTTCCTCTGGTGGTGCGTCTCCATCGACAGGGCTCTTTCAAAAAACTCATCACTGCCTCACGTCCAAGAGAAATCCTGCAAAACTGAAGGCGTGTTTGAGATATGGACATGTGGTTGTTAGCGAGGTATTGCGGTATTGGTAGTGTTTGCTTTGATTTCTTTATATAGATGTTACGTACTAGTTTATCTGAGATTCAGCTAAGGACCAATTTATCTACTTATTAGATTATGTAATCAATCAATTGTACTTTGACATAATGTGTTCTGCATGGCATTAATTACTTGGAATATACCTAGTCAATTGTCGGTGCCTTCACTGGATAGAAAGCAAACCCTACAGGTGTGTACATCTGTGTTGTTTTCCGAGATGGATTTGGATTTGCTAGCCACATACAAACTGTAAGATACTCCTTAATATTTGCTCCTTCACTGAATATTCTAACTAGTTACATTAAGAGTTTCAAAAAAAGGATACAGTAAGTAGGTTTATGTTATTAGGGTAGATAGGGTAGCTAGGGTTAGGTTTAGGGCTTCCGGCGGCGGCCCTGAGGTGGCATCGGCGTTGTCGAGGCGAATAAGGATCGTTCCGCTCCTTGGCCACCATCCCGGCGGCGGCGCTGAGGTGGCATCGGCGTTTTCGAGGCGAATAAGGATCGTTCCACTCCTTGGCCACAATCCCGGTGGCGGTTCCATCGTCGGTGGCGAGGACAGCGAGGCGTGGCTTGGTCGTTGTCCCTCTGGGGCGGTGGATCCTGGTCATGGGTCCCCGGGTTCTGGCGGCGTGACGGTGGCTCTGCCAGCTCAACGGGTTTTTGTTTCTCAGCTGTATCCCCGTTGCAGCGGCGCCGTCGTTGCAGAGCGTGGGGAGGTTGTGGGCCTCGTGGAGGCTGTGTGTAGGTGGATCGATGGGATTCTCAGATCGGTGGCTTCGAATCCGGCGTTGACGGCAGCTTCTTCGGGATGTTTGGCAATGATGACTTCCCGTCTGCGTGAGACTACAAGGTTCGCCGAAATCTGGCAGTGGGGCTGCCGGAGCGGCTGCGGCGACGCGCCATCGGCGCATCCAAGAAGAAGGGGTCGGGAGATTTCTCAGGGATCTAGCTGTATTTTTCTTATTTTTTGGGATTGCCTTATTATGCTGGTTGGTGATTAGATCTGAGGGCCTATTTCATAAAAAAAAAGGTAGGTTTATGTTGTTGTGCATTAGTTTAACATAGGAGAAGTATAAAGTAACCTAAGGGCATCTCCAACGGTGACTCGTAAATTTGCTCCGGCATCTATCCGCAGGCAAGGGGGACCAGTCCGCGGACATTGATGCCGGAGGCCGCCATCCAACTCTTCTCGCATATATTTCATCAACTATTTGAACTAACTTGGCGTAATTCATGCAAATCGGCCAGAATTCATCAAAGTTCAGATAAAAAAATAGCACAAATCATCCATACATAACATGCAAATATGTCTAGTACAACAATGTTTCAAATTCGACGAGATTAACCGGATGTCCAACAAGTTTTTCATCAATGGATCATGTCGTCCCACACATACTACCCTTTCAGCTTCATCCAACAGTGTGTGTACGTAAATGATTGTCCCTCTGTCCTGTGGTACACCAGGCAACGCGTGCGATCTACATAATGTGTAGACCGACATTGAGTGAATGAATGATTTAAACAAGTTGGCGAAGAAGAAGCAAAACTTATGATCTCCTCCTCTGTCACGTGCAATTAACACATTGCCTCCGATTGACCAACCACGTGACATACCAGCGTCCCCTGCAAAAAAAAAATACCAGCGATACGATAACGGCCTCACATTGCGTGCGCTCCAACCACGTGACATCCAGCGGTGGGATAAGTTTTTTTAGCAAAACGGGCATGGGATAGAAAAAGCTTTTTTTAGGGGTAATTTTTTTTAGCTAAACGGACATGGGATACGTTTTTTTTTTTTGAGACATGGGATAAGTTTTTTTTTTAGAAGATGACATGGGATAAGTGGGCATGAAACAAATTCGGTGCGTTATTAAGGGGCCGCCCGAATGGGCCGTGGAGGAGGCCCTCATCCCTGCTACGGCATAGAAGTGTTTCCTCTCTCTATTTATTATCGCGAGGGAATCACCCAGTCAGTTTTTGCCCTAAGTCCGATCTCCACCGCCGCCAGCCACCTCCGTGTCATGCCTTTTCATTTTTCATTGTCATCTGTCGTGGTTTGCGCCGCCACCGGTGGAGCAAGCAGCTCTCGCATGGATCTTCCACGACATGTACATGTTGCCGGGCTCTGTTTTGGCAATATATTTTTTAGTAGATGTACACCACGAAGAGCTAAAGACTTCATGCGCCTACAGTTCAGACAACCCATGCGTCTTCAATTCCCTGGCAAGCCTCTATGCCGTGGTATTTACGGCGTATACATGGCTTTGCTAATCCGCTGGCGTTGGGTGCGCAACTTGAGCACAACGCCGACAGCCGTCGCCTGCATCCTCGTCAACAGCCCTGCAGCGGTCACGATCATAGTCGCCCCGACGTTCTTGTGGGGACATCTTTTCGGGGATCCCCAGTTCGCCACCTGCCTCTCGTGGCTATTGGCGGCGGCGCTCGTCTTCCTCTGGCGGTGCATCTCCATCGACAGGGCTCTTTGAAAGAACTCATCCCAGCCTCACCTCGAAGAAGATACGTGTAAAAATGACGGCGTGCTCCATATTTTGAAATTTGATTATTAGAGAGGTACCATTGCTAGTGGTTGCTTTGACTTATTATAAATTTCCGAGATTCGGTAAGGACTGTTTAATCTGGTCATTAGATGGTGCAATAATTCATTGTACTTTGACCTTTTGTATTTATTACATATTGAGGGAATCACGCCTACCGTAGTCAATTGTCGCTGCCTTCATTGGGTAGAATCCAGAAGCGTTAGATCCTCCCTGATTCTTGTAATTGAACTGACCAGATCAAGCCGCTCCTTCTCATGTGTCCATCTGTTGCGGGATATCCAGATGGCCCACATCACCGTAATGATGATTGCTTGGTCCTTTTCCGAGAATTGCTGATCACATAGAATGTATTTCTTCCATGTGGTAGGATGGAGTCGTGGAACATGTATATCAAACAGCAGTCTGGCTTCCTCCCAGAAACGACGAGCATGAGAGCAAAGTAAGAGTGCATGTTCCAAATCTTCATACATTGCTAGGCAAATTTTGCAGGTGCTTTCTTCTTTAATATGGCGATGCTTCAGTGTTCACTCGTCCGACACTATACCTCACATTACATCACTAGTACAGAACCGGCCTTTAGTGCCGGTTCGTGACGGGCTTTAGTACCGGTTCGCCAACCGGCACTAAAGAGTGGGGACTAAAGGTTCCCTCCCCTTAGTATTGGTTCGTCACGAACCGGCGCTAAAGTGCCACCACGTGGCACGAGCCAGGCCCGTTTGCGTGGAGGGCATTAGTACCGGTTGGTAACACCAACCGGTACTAAATGTTTGGGTGTTTTTTTTTAATTTTTCTTTAATTTTGTGTTTTCAATTTAATTTAGTGATTGTTTTACATTATAATGAGTTGTTAAATCATTAGGTGAAAGTACCGCGGATTAGTTTCGACTGGATGCATTATTGGATATCTCTACTAGCTAGCTAGAGTATATGCCATATCCATATTATACTTGATCAACTATAATATATACGGATATGACATATACTTGATCACTTAGGTAGGATCCATCCAGCTGAAACTAATCTGCAGTTTCTTTCATTAAATGATATAATAATTAACTAGCTATCTAATCACCACCAGCACTACTAGCTTAAAGAAGAAACATTCACTTGTATCAGAAGCAAAAATATCATCGATCGAGTTCAACATGATTGTCATGATATTATAAGCGTTTATATATAACACCACAAAAGCAAATCACTTAAGTTCAGAACGAAGAAACACGGACATGGAAGGACAAGTACTAATTAAGAGCAGCATGAAGAACTAGATAAATCACTCCTGCTAGCTACTCTCTCTCTGGTAAAATAGCATAGAACATGTATAGCTCTCCTGATTGATCATACTGGAGCATGCCGATGAACCTGTCTCCTAATCGTGGGATGCGCTTCTCATTGCTGCCCTCTAGTACTTCTCTGCGATCATTAACAATTTTCCTCCAATCTTTCACTATTAAGCATTTATCGCTTCTAGAAATCCTGAATGCATTCATGTGCAATGCAGGATATCTTGGCCGTAAGCTAACAATTGACATCTGACCTTTAGTCTCGATCCCCTGAGGCACAACTGTCATCGGGAGTCCCTGTTGAAGAACATTGTATAGTACTTAACTAATATACTTAGCAATGAAAGTTTAGCAAAAAAATTATGTATGCAAAATATGCACTGAGGACAAATAGTAAATATCTTACCATCATTCCTAAATAGATGTCACCGTAGTTCAATACCATCACTATTGGTCGCATGTTTTGAGTACTAACATTTCTAAGTGTAGGAAGAAAATTTGTCTTGACAGTATGAAGATCCTCAAGCCATGAAACATAATGATTTATCTCCTCGCAGTTTAGTTCAGCTCCGGGACAGTAGTAGGTCCTGTCTACCAAGCACCGGACATGTTTGGTTGAATGGAGATAAGCTGTCAATAGAAATTAGTTGTCAGTTATTTTTGAATAAGCAATATCGAAGACAAAAATATAGTTGAGAAGAACTCACATAATGGTAGAACTGGAGGCGTCTGCACATCGACTCATATGTCTCTATTACCTTCAATATCATCTTCCGGATGAATATCAAAAGTGATAATCATACCAGGCTCAAATGCATAAGCCTTACATAGTGATTGCCAAGTTTTGCATTCAAAATAGGTGTACGTGTGTGCATTGTATACTTTGACGTTGAAAGTATAACCATCATACTCAGTTTTCAGGTAAGCTCTCTTTACCTCCATAGTTTCCATATTTTTGAAACCTATCTTATACAAGACAAAAATTCTTGCATGGCAGGGGATGCGCTAGTAGAATAGTGAAAATTAAAAATTATAAGTCAGGCAAATGAAGCATATATAAGTCATGCTTAATTACGAAAACAGACTTGTCATTGTGACTTAATGTATCGAATTCGAAAGTCTCATCCAGCTTGATGCTGAATGCCTACCATCAACAAGGAAATTTCTGTCGCACTGGCCGCGCTGGTCTTCACAGTATTCGCACATAATGAAAAAATTTCCGTCGTCAGACGACATTTCCTATGTTCATATTAGGCGAAACATTAAACACTTACTAATTCAATTAATTCAACTACTTCTATTAATTCAACTAAGCATTTACTAAAAATAAACTAGTTATATTAATTCAATTAGTTCAAAGCATTTACTAAAAATAAACTAGTTCTATATATATATTAATTCAACTAGTTCAACTAAACATTTACTAAAAATAAACTAGTTATATTAATTCAACTAGTTCAAACTAAGCATATACTAAAAATAAACTAGTTCTATATATTAATTCAATTAGTTCAACTAAGCATTTACTAAAAATAAACTAGTTCTATATATATATATATATATATATATATATTAATTCAACTAGTTCAACTATGTATGTATGTGTGTGTAGTGTGTCTGTGTGTATGTGTGTG
>NC_057801.1:677305533-677306233 GCF_018294505.1 Triticum aestivum
ACGGGCGGCGGGAGCGCGCGGCAACGACGACGACGGGCGGCGGGGGCGGCGAGGGCGACGGCGCGGCGGCGTCGACGTCGTCAAGATCGAGACTCGCGCGTGCGAGAAGTGGAACGAATTAGTGCCAACGATAACTGAATTTTCGTAAGTGCCATATATATAGGAGGGGCCTTTAGTACTAGTTGGAGCCACAAACCGGTACTAAAGGCCAATTTTGGCCAGCCCAAGCGGCGTGAAACGAGGCCCTTTAGTACCGGTTGGTGTCTACAACTGGTACTAAAAGGCAACACATTAGTACCGGTTGGAGCCACCAACCGGTACTAATGCCCGTGCGCTGCCACCCGCAGTGCGCTACGTTTAGTCCCACCTCGCCGAGCGAAGGGCAGCCGCACTGGTTTATAAACCCAGCCGCGGCTGCCCTTTCGAACTCCTCTATATAGCAGGCTTCTGGGCCTAACTAGGGCGCGCTGCCCTATGAGCCTGCTGGCCCTACTGGGCATGTATTTGCACACCCAAGGTCTGGCAGCGCCCCGACATTTTTTTATAAAAATTTTTATTTTCTGCATTATTTATTTTCTTCTATTTATTTTTGAGTAATTTTTTTATATAGTTATTTCTTTTCTGCTTTATTTTTTTCTTCTATTTATTTCTGAGTAGTTTTTTTTGCTGTATTTAGTTTCTTTGTAAATATTTTTGCTTT
>NC_057801.1:677609194-677724801 GCF_018294505.1 Triticum aestivum
AATTTTGTCAGAACTTTGAAGAGGAGACTGGTCGACTGGAAGTAAACCTGGACCCCATCAACTCCCCCGTGAAAGATGAAGTCGCCATGAATGTGCTCCGGCTTGAATCTCGTGTTGCTGCTGTCATCGACTATCTCGCAAGGCTGAAGGTCGCAACTTCTCGCATTGACACAACACTCTGGCCAAGAGAGACACTCTAGAACGACCTCGAGTCCCTGATGACTCGACTGAACGAGGTCCCAAGTCGAGTGCAGGAGTGGAAGAAGTCTTCGGCCAGGTGCGGTGCGGATGTTGCTCTGTCTCTGGTCCGCGTTCACTGCAAGGATGCACGAGAGGACAAGCTGGTGGCTCTTAGGGTGGCTAACACCAAGAAGCACGATTTCAGATCTTTTATGGAGACTTTCATTGCTGTTGCCACTCGGATTGCAGATGGAATTGGTCTGGACGAGTTTGTTGCACCTTCCAGCCCTCCACAGGAGGGGTAAAAAACTTCTGAGCTTGATACTTTAAATTTGCCTCGGTATGCTGAGTGAGTTTTGTAACCGACAAACCTTAACAGGCCTAGTGCCTGAGCACTTTCGGTTCCGTTAGGTGTTATCCGAACTTGGATTCGACGTTGAATATGTTTGCATTTGGTTTGAGGTGTCTTTTGCAGGTTAAAGCGAAGCACTCATTACAATCGACTTGTTCCCCAATACACTTAGGCGAGCACTGGGCTGCAGCTAAGCCCCCGAGTGAGAGGTTTGCTCTCCACTCGGCAGGATTTTCACATACTTAGGCGAGCGCTAGGCTGCAGCTAAGCCCCCGAGTGGGAGGTTTGCTCTCCACTCGGTAGGATTTTGTATTGGTGGCGTAGCTCGGAAGGAGAGGGTAGCAGTCGACCTGCACCTCGTCCTCCTTGCAGAGCGCACGTTGTATTTGTGGCGTAGCTCGGAAGGAGAGAGTAGAAGTCGACCTGCACCTCGTCTTCCTTGCGAGCGCAATGCTGCAGCTAAGCCTCCGAGTGGAAGTCTGGCTTACCACTCGACAGGATTTTGTTTATCTTAGGCGAGTACTTGGACTGCAGCTAAGCCTCCGAGTGGAAGTTTGGCTTACCACTCGACAGGATTTTGTTTATCTTAGGCGATTACTTGGACTGCAGCTAAGCCTCCGAGTGGAAGTCTGGCTTACCACTCGACAGGATTTTGTTTATCTTAGGCGAGTACTTGGACTGCAGCTAAGCCTCCGAGTGGAAGTCTGGCTTACCACTCGGTAGGATTTTGTTTATCTTAGGCGAGTACTTGGACTGCAGCTAAGCCTCCGAGTGGAAGTCTGGCTTACCACTCGGTAGGATTTTGTTTATCTTAGGCGAAACGGATTTCGCAGCTAAGCCTTCGTGTGGGAGACTGGCTCACCACTCGGTTAGGATTTGTTTCTTACAGACTTGGGCGAATTGGATTCGCAGCCAAGCCACCCACTGGGGGCTTGTTTTGAGTGGACAAAAGAAATAATGATTACTCAGAAAATTATAAAGCTCTTGTCTTTGATAAATAAACTACAGAAGTACTTTTATTACAACTCATCCGAGTGAATACTTAGGTGTAAAAGGGGCGGAGAAGCTCCGCGTTCCAAGCTCGGGGCTCGTCGATCTGATGCTCGACATTGTAAATACGGTATGCTCCATTGTGGAGAACCTTGGTGATGATGAAGGGACCTTCCCAAGAAGGAGTAAGCTTGTGTGGTTTCTGCTGATCCACTCGGAGAACTAAATCTCCTTCCTGGAAGGCTCGACTCTTCATGTTTTTGGCGTGGAAGTGACGCAAGTCTTGTTGGTAATTGGTCGATCTGATCAGAGCCATCTCCCTTTCTTCCTCTAAAAGGTCGACTGCATCCTGCCGTGCTTGTTCTGCTTCAGCTTCAGTGTAGAGCTCGACCCGGGGAGCATTGTGGAGAAGGTCACTCAGCAAGACTGCTTCAGCTCCGTAGACCAAGAAGAATGGAGTTCTTCCAGTCGACCGGTTGGGCGTGGTCCTTAACCCCCAAAGCACCGAGGGAAGTTCGTCGACCCATGCACCAGCCGCATGCTTAAGATCACGCATCAAACGGGGTTTCAACCCTGTGAGAATCAAACCGTTGGCTCGTTCTGCTTGTCCATTCGACTCGTGTGCCTTGAGACGTACAGAAAGCTCTGAACTCTTCGGAGTCGAAGTTTGACCCATTGTCAGTGATGATGTTGTGTGGGACTCCATATCTGAATATCAATTCTCTGATGAAGCTGACAGCAGTAGCGGCATCGAGGTCCTTGATGGGTTTAGCTTCGATCCACTTGGTGAACTTGTCAACTGCTACCAACACATGGGTAAAACCACTTCTGCCTGTTCTCAAAGGACCGACCATATCCAAACCCCATACTGCAAAGGGCCAGACGAGTGGTATAGTCTTCAAAGCTGACGCGGGCTTGTGTCACATATTGGAGTAAAATTGACATCCCTCGCACTTGACGACTATCTCCTTCGCCATTTCATTCGCTCTTGGCCAATAAAATCCGGCTCGGTATGCTTTGGCCACGATGGTCCGAGAGGACGCATGATGGCCACAGGTCCCCGAGTGGATGTCATCAAGGATTATTCAACCTTCCTCCGGTGTTATGCATTTCTGACCAACTCCAGTCGTGCTTTCTCTGTACAACTGTCCTCTTATCACGGTAAAGGCCTTAGATCGACGGACGATCTGTCGAGCCTCTTCTTCGTCCTCCGGGAGTTCTTTCCTCAAGATATACGCGATATATGGTACTGTCCAATCTGGAGTGATAACTAGAACTTCCATGATCAGATCGACCACTGCTGGGACTTCAACCTCAGTCGGGTCCATGACACTCTTAGGTTGCGGAGCTTCATCGGTAAAAGGATCTTCTACGACTGACGGACTGTGGATATGCTCCAAGAACACATCACTGGGGATGGCCTCTCTCTTGGATCCTATCTTCGCCAGATCGTCAGCTGCTTGATTTTTCAATCGGGGTATGTGGTGGAGCTCTAACCCTTCGAACTTCTTTTTGAGCTTCCTCACTGCATTGCAGTATCCAGTCATGGCTGGGCTTCTAACGTCCCACTCCTTCATCACCTGATTGACCACCAAATCTGAGTCGCCATAAACCATAAGGCGACGGACGCCAAGTGAGATGGCCATGCGCAACCCATACAAGAGTGCTTCATACTCAGCTTCATTGTTGGAGGAATCAAAGTGGATTTGGAGCACATATCTAAGTTTATCTCCTCGGGGGGAAACCAAAACAACCCCATCACCGGAACCATTTAACATCTTAGAGCCATCAAAGAACATGGTCCAATGCTCCGAGTGAACTTGAGTCGGCTGATGTTGCTCAATCCACTCGGCAAGGAAATCTGTTATAGCCTGGGACTTAATGGCTTTCTTTGCTTCGAATTTGACATCAAGGGGAAGGAGTTCAATCGCCCACTTAGCCACTCGACCAGTTGCATCTCTGTTGTGCAGAATCTCTGACAATGGTGCGTCGCTGACGACTGTAATGTCATGATCAGAGAAATAATGAGCAACCTTCTGCATGGTCATGTAGATCCCATATACGAGCTTTTGATAATGAGGATATCTTTGCTTCGATGGGGTCAAAACTTTAGAGAGATAATACACTGGGCGCTGAACTTTGAAAGCTTTCCCTTCTACTTCCCGCTCGACCGTAATTACTATACTGACGACTTGTCCTGTGGCTGCAATATAAAGCAACAGAGGCTCTTTGCTGATTGGAGCAGCAAGCACCGGCTGGGTGGAGAGCAGAGTTTTTAACTCGGCAAACGCTGCATCAGCTTCTGGAGTCCACTCGAACTTGTCTGCCTTCTTCATCAGTCGGTAAAGGGGTAATGCCTTTTCACCGAGGCGAGAGATGAATCGACTTAAAGCGGCCAAGCATCCAGTAAGCTTCTGGACGTCATGCACACGCACAGGGCATTTCATTCGGAGTATGGTGCCAACTTTCTCTGGGTTAGCATCGATTCCTCGTTCTGAAACGAGAAAACCAAGTAACTTTCCGCCAGGTACTCCGAATGTGCACTTTGATGGATTGATCTTGATATCATACCTTCTGAGATTGGCACATGTTTCAGCTAGGTCAGTCAATAGGTCGGAACCCTTTCGTGATTTGACCACCATATCATCCATGTACGCTTCCACATTCCGACTGATTTGAGTGAGTAAACACTTTTGAATCATTCTCATGAATGTGGCTCCGGCATTCTTGAGGCCGAATGGCATGGTGATATAGCAGAAGCACCCGAATGGAGTGATGAAAGCTGTTTTGATTTCGTCAGGTCCATACAGACGGATCTGATGATACCCGGAATAAGCGTCTAAAAAAGACAATCTCTCGCACCCTGCGGTCGAGTCGACAATTTGGTCAATGCGAGGGAGAGGAAAATGATCTTTCGGGCAGGCCCGATTGATATGTTTGAAATCAATGCACATGCGAAGTGAGTTGTCCTTCTTGGGAACCATGACGACATTGGCGAGCCACTCGGAGTGGTATATCTCTCGGATAAACTCTGATGCAAGGAGTCGAGCCACCTCCTCGCCAATGGCCTTTTTCTTCTGAACGGCGGACTGTCGAAGATGTTCTTTCACAGGTTTTGCTTTTGAGTCGACTCTAAGGCGATGCTTAGCCAGCCCCCTTGGAACACCCGACATGTCAGCTGGCTTCCATGCAAAGATGTCCCAGTTCTCATGGAGGAACTGGATGAGCGCTTCTTCCTATTTAGAGTCGAGTGTTGTGGAAATATGGGTCGGAGCTGCATTGGGGTCAGTCGGGTGGATATGAACTGGCTTCGTCTCACTGGACGACTAAAATGCTGACTCTGTGGCGGGCTTCTTGGCCCGCAGTAAATCACTCGGATCTGCATTCTTCTTGTATTCCTCCAGCTCTACCACTGTTATTTGGTCATCCGCAATCTTTGAGCCTTTCTGGAAACACTCTTCTGCCTTTTTCCGGCTACCAGTGATGGTGATCACGCCTTTGGGGCCAGGCATCTTTAACTTGAGGTACACATAACATGGTCGAGCCATGAAGCGGGCATAGGCTGGTCTTCCCAAAATAGCGTGGTAGGCGCTTCGGAAATCCACGACTTCAAATGTCAGCTTCTCTTTGCGGAAATGCTTCGAGTCGCCGAACACTACATCCAGAGCTATTTGGCCGAGTGACTCAGCCTTCTTTCCTGGGATGACTCCGTGAAAACTCATGTTGCTGGAACTGAGCCTGGACATCGGAATGCCCATTCCCTTGAGCGTCTCTGCATACAGTATATTCAATCCACTGCCGCCATCCATCAATACCTTCGTCAGTCGAGTGCCTTCGACGACTGGGTCGACCACCAGTGCTTGCCTCCCAGGGGTGGCAATGTGAGTAGGATGATCAGATTGGTCG
Organism: Triticum aestivum; assembly: GCF_018294505.1. Classification (NCBI taxonomy): domain Eukaryota; kingdom Viridiplantae; phylum Streptophyta; class Magnoliopsida; order Poales; family Poaceae; genus Triticum; species Triticum aestivum. Next base: position 677,614,623 of record NC_057801.1, read on the forward strand.
AAAGTAATGGGAGTTTGCGACCATCTCAGATAGTTTGGTGTCGTCGGGGCGACCATATTGACCTCACGGTTGATCACTTTCAGTCGACTTTTGCTCTCTACATCAGCAAAAATCATCAGAGTGGAGTTGACATGAGGGTACTCTCCATCATTGTCCTCCTTGTCCTCAGCCTTGTCCGACTCCTTCTCTTTGTCCTTCGGCTGTTTCCCTTGAAACTGCTGGATTAAGAGCCGGCACTGGCGAGTGGTATGCTTTGGGTAGATGAAGTTACCCTATTCGTCTTTCTTCTTGTGGATATGACACGGCAGATCCATCACGTCATTACCTTCCTTATCCTTTACCTTCTTGGGGTTCCAAGATCCTTTGGGCTTCCCTTTGAATTTGCCCTGAGTCACGGCTAGAGCCTCTCCAGGAGCAGCTGGCTCGGCCTTCCGCTTTTGCTTCCGACTGGAGTTTCCTTTATCCGACTGACTCGGCTTGTACTTGCCACTCCGGAGTCGGTCCTGTTCTTCGCCATTGGCGTACTTGGTGGCTATTTCCATCATCCGACTCAGGGTCATATCTCCAGTTCGACCAAACTTCAGGCTCAACTCTCTGTTCTTGACACCATCCTTGAAGGCGCAGACCGCTTGATGGTCTAACACAATCTCTACAATATGATGCAAAGTGATCCATCTCTGGATGTAATCTCTCAGTGTTTCACTCGACTTTTGTACACAAACTTGCAGTTCTGTCAATCCGGCCGGTCGCTTGCAAGTCCCCTCGAACGTCCTGACGAACACTCGGGAAAGATCTTCCCAGGTGTAAATGCTGCTAGGAGCTAACTGATTCAACCACGCCCTGGTCGAACCCTCTAGCATAAGTGGCAAATGCTTCATGGCCACCTCATCATTACCGCCACCAATCTGAAAAGCCACTCGGTAGTCTTCAAGCCAAGTTTCAGGCTTAGACTCTCCGGTGAACTTACTCACGCCAGTCGCCAACCTGAAGTTGGGGGCTATCACTGCGGCTCTGATGGCTCTGCTAAAACATTCTGGACCTGAAACATGGACTCGGCTGCTTGTGGGCACATCTCTGTCATGGCCACCTCTATGAGCTCTGTTCCGGTCGACCAAACCTTACACGATGAAGGATCTTGCGTCAAAGCCTGGCTCTCTGGGGTCGACTGGAGCTCTCCGCCCAACACTGAGCTGGCGTCTGTCATCTTGCTGCCGATGGGCGTTAGACCCACTTCTCGGGGGAGGAGTGGGCACTCGACGCCTATCATCACGATCAAATCGATCATCATAGTGGTCCCGTCGGCCTTCACGTCCCACGCGCCTCGGAGGCGACCTTGGACTGTGAGCCAGCTGAACAGTATTCGCAGCGACGGATCGACTGTGAATCCTGTTGCGTGACTGTGACACAACTGAATTCTGATCTCCTGCCGCCCGGAGCAAATCTCTGATCTGCATGAAGCCTCTTCCAGCCTCCGACTGAGAGGGCTGAATTGACTCCACTATACGGGCTGCAGCTGCCAAATTTTGAATCGGGGTTCGATATACCTGAGTCGGTTGCGGAAAGAGCTGGCGTCGGCGGGAGTCGGGTACTCACTGACGCGCACGCTCGTCGAGTGCTCGCTGGAGGTTCTCCAGTCGAGTGCATTCAGCCAAGTTGGCTAAACGCGCCTCTTCCAGGGCAAGAGCTTCAGGAGTTTCTCCTGCAATGGGAGTATGCAGGGCATCCATGTTCCGGCGGCAAAGTTCTTCCCTCTGCTGAGAAGTGAGTGGCTCGGGCTGATACTCTTCGTGGGCCTGAGCGGGGTCGCCCCAGTCGTCCATCCCGTCGTTGCGGGGGAAACCGGGAGGACTACGAGGCCCGTTGACCATCAGGACCTCCACGGCTAGATCACTGCTATCGCACTCGGATGCAGTCTCTACGGAGCCAGTCGACAGGTCGAATAGGCCGTAGAGAGATTCGTCGGGCTCAATTGCCGCGACTTGGGTGGTGGCCGATTGGCGAGCCACTGTGTCTCTCACCCATTGCTGGAGCCTCGACCGACCGGAGTACTTGCGCTGGCGGGAGACAGGGAGGGAGGACGGCGCAGGAGTCGACCGGTATGGGGTCGACGACTGCCGCAGCAGGATGCCGCAGACACACGCCCGAAAGTGCGTTGCCCTGCGGATGGGGAGCGCGTCGATGTCGAGTGGTGCCTCCTGGAGCCAAGCGGAGTCGTCGGCGATGAAAGTGAGCGCACCGAGATGGATCTCGCGACCCTCGACCAGAGCTCCGCCGGAAACCATGATGAAGGCAATCGGACAAATTGCAACTTCTCCAAAAAAAGTCGCTAAGACACCTGCCCCACGGTGGGCGCCAACTGTCGTGGTTCTAAGTCTGACAGTAGAATGGGGGGTAGGTATGGAGAGGCAAGATCCTAGCTATGGAGTAGTTGTACACACGAGTGTTTAACGAGTTCAGGCCCTTCTCTAAGGAAGTAAAAGCCCTACGTCTCGGAGCCCGGAGGCGGTCGACTGGTTTATGTGTATATGAGTTACAGGGGTGCGAACCCTTCTACCAGTGGAGGGGGTGGCTTATATAGAGGAAGCCAGGACCCCAGCCAACCCACGTAGCAGAGGGTTAAAGTACATTAAGGCCGGGCGTTTCTGGTAACGCCCTACATAAAGTGTCATCATGACCATTAAGACTACTTAATTACAGACCGTTTGGATACAAGTAGATCCTGAACTCCTGATGGTCGAGTGAGTCTTTATGGTCGAGTGTCTTTAGGTTCGTCGAGTGCCTTCTAGCCGGTCGAGTGGAGTCTCTCTTGGTTGACTGGAAGGTAGCTTCGTCTAAGGATGTCCTTGGGTATGGTATCCTAGATAGGGTCCATGACCCTACCCTAGGTACATAACATCATCAAGCGTATCCCCAAAATGATAGCGGTAAATCGGTGAGTGACATCATAGATCGGACCATATCCAATAGAGTGCGATTACAACATTCGGATACACCGTTACGCTGAGGTGTTCCAGGCGGCGTGAGTTGTGAAACGATTCCACATTTCCTTAAGTGCGTACCAAATTCGTGACTTAAATATTCTCCTCCATGATCTGATCATAAGAACTTTATTTTTCGGTCATGTTGATTCTCTACCTCATTCTGAAATTCCTTGAACTTTTCAAAGGTCTCAGACTTGTGATTCATCAAGTAGACATACCCATATCTACTAAAGTCATCAGTGAGAGTGAGAACATAACGATAGCCTCCGTGAGCCTCAACGCTCATCGGACCGCACACATCAGTACGTATGATTTCCAATAAGTTGGTTGCTCGCTCCATTGTTCCGGAGAACGGAGTCTTGGTCATTTTGCCCATGAGGCATGGTTCGCATGTGTCAAATGATTCATAATCAAGAGACCCTAAAAGTCCATCAGCATGGAGCTTCTTCATGCGCTTGACACCAATGTGACCAAGGCGGCAGTGCCACAAGTATGTGGGACTATCGTTATCTACCTTACATCTTTTGATATTTAAACTATGAATATGTATAACATCACGTTCGAGATTCATCAAGAATAAACCATTGACCAGCGGGGCATGACCATAAAACATATCTCTCATATAAATAGAACAACCATTATTCTCGGATTTAAATGAGTAGCCAACTCGTATTAAACGAGATCCAGATACAATATTCATGCTCAAAGCTGGCACTAAATAACAATTATTGAGGTTTAAAACTAATCCCGTAGGTAAATATAGAGGTAGCGTGCCGACGGCGATCACATCGACCTTGGAACCATTCCCGATGCGCATCGTCACCTCGTCCTTCGCCAGTCTCCCTTATTCCGCAGCTCCTGCTTTGAGTTACAAATATGAGCAACCGCACCGGTCTCAAATACCCAGGAGCTACTACGAGTACTGGTAAGGTACACATCAATTACATGTATATCACATATACCTTTAGTGTTGCCGGCCTTCTTGTCCGCTAAATATTTGGGGCAGTTCCGCTTCCAGTGACCCTTCCCTTTGCAATAAAAGCACTCAGTCTCAGGCTTGGGTCCATTCTTTGGCTTCTTCCTGGCAACTGGCTTACCGAGCGCGGCAACTTCCTTGCCGTCCTTCTTGAAGTTCTTCTTACCCTTGCCTTTCTTGAACTTAGTGGTTTTATTGACCATCAATACTTGATGTTCCTTTTTGATTTCTACCTCTGCTGATTTCAGCATTGAAAATACTTCAGGAATAGTTTTCACCATCCCCTGCATTTTGTAGTTCATCACAAAGCTCTTGTAGCTAGGTGGGAGCGACTGAAGGATTTTGTCAATGACCGCCTTGTCCCGGAGGTTAATGTCCAGCTGGGACAAGCACTTGTGCAACCCAGACATTTTGAGTATGTGCTCACTGACAGAACTATTTTCCTCCATCTTACAACTATAGAACTTGTCGGAGACTTCATATCTCTCGCCCCGGGCATGAGCTTGGAAAACCATTTTCATCTCCTCGAACATCTCATATGCTTTGTGTTGCTCAAAATACTTTTGGAGCCCCGGTTCTAAGCTATAAAGCATGCCGCACTGAACGAGGGAGTAATTATCAGCACGTGACTTCCAAGCGTTCATAACGTCTTGGTTCTCTAGGATGGGTTCTTCACCTAGCGGTCCTTCTAGGACATATGCTTTCTTGGCAGCTATGAGGATGATCCTCAGGTTTCGGACCCAGTCCGTATAGTTGCTGCCATCATCTTTCAGCTTGGTTTTCTCTAGGAACACGTTGAAGTTGAGGTTGACATGAGCGTTGGCCATTTGATCTACAAGAAATTTTTGCAAAGGTTTTTTGACTAAGTTCATGATAATTAAGTTCATCCAATCAAATTATTTAATGAAGTCCCACTCAGATTAGACATCCCTCTAGTCATCTAAGTGATACATGATCCGAGTCAACTAGGCCATGTCTGATCATCATGTGAGACGGACTAGTCATCATCGGTGAACATCTCCATGTTAATCGTATCTTCCATACGACTCATGTTCGACCTTTCGGTCTCTTGTGTCCCGAGGCCATGTCTGTACATGCTAGGCTCGTCAAGTTAACCTAAGTGTTTATGCATGTGTAAATCTGTCTTACACCCATTGTATGTGAACGTTAGAATCTATCACACCCGATCATCACGTGGTGCTTCGAAACAACAAACTTTTGCAACGGCGCACAGTTAGGGGGAACACTTTCTTGAAATTATTATGAGGGATCATCTTATTCACTACCGTTGTTCTAAGCAAATAAGATGCAAAAACATTATAAACATCACATGCAAACAAATAGTGACATGATATGGCCAATATCATATAGCTCCTTTGATATCCATCTTCGGGGCGCCATGATCATCTTCGTCACCGGCATGACACCATGATCTCCATCATCGTGTCTCCATGAAGTTGCTCGCCAACTATTACTTCTACTACTATGGCTAACGGTTTAGCAATAAAGTATAGTAATTACATGGCGTTAAATCATTGACACGCAGGTCATACAATAATTAAGACAACTCCTATGGCTCCTGCCAGTTGTCATACTCATCGACATGCAAGTCGTGATTCCTATTACAAGAACATGATCTCATACATCACATATATATCACAACTTTTGGCCATATCACATCACAAGGCATATGCTGCAAAAACAAGTTAGACGTCCTCTAATTGTTGTTGCATGTTTTACGTGGCTGCAATAGGGTTCTATAAAGAACATTTTCTTACCTACGTGAAAGCCACAACGTGATATGCAAATTTCTATTTACCCTTCATAAGTACCCTTTTCATCGAATCCGCTCTGACTAAAGTGGGAGAGACAGACACCTGCTAGCCACCTTATGCAACTAGTGCATGTCAGTCGGTGGAAGCTGTCTCACGTAAGCGTACGTGTAAGGTCGGTCCGGGCCGCTTCATCGCATGATGCCGCCGAAGCAAAATAAGACTAGTAGTGGCAAGAAAATTGACAACATCTACGCCCACAACATATTTGTGTTCTACTCGTGCAAAGAAAACTACGCATAGACCTAGCTCATGATGCCACTGTTGGGGAACGTTGCAGAAAATAAAAAATTTCTATGCTTCACCAAGATCAATCTATGGAGTTCATCTAGCAACGAGAGAGAGGACTGCATCTACATACCCTTGTAGATCGTGAGCGGAAGTGTTCAAAAGAATGTGGTTGAGGGAGTCGTACTCGTCGTGATCCAAATCACCGATGATCCTAGTGCTGAACGGACAGCACCTCCGCGTTCAACACATATACAGTTGGGATGACGTCTCCTCCTTCTTGATCCAGCAAGGGGGAAGGAGAGGTTGATGGAGATCCAGCAGCACGACGGCGTGGTGGTGGATGCAGCAGCGATCTCGGCAGGGCTTCGCCAAGCTCTATGAGAGGGAGAGGTGTTGCAGAGGGAAAGGGAGGCGCCAGGAGCATGGGTGTGCAGCCCTCCCTCCCCCCTCTTTATATAGGGCCCCAAGGGGGGGCGCCGGCCCTAGGAGATCCAATCTCCACGGGGGACGGCGGCCAGGGGGGGAACTTGCCCCCCAAGCCAGGTGGAGGCGCCCCCACCCCTAGGGTTTCCAACCCTAGGCGCAGGGGGCCGAAGGGGGGGGCACCAGCCCACCAGGGGCTGGTTCCCCTCCCACTTCAGCCCATGGGGCCCTCCGGGATAGGTGGCCCCACCCGGTGGACCCCCGGGACCCTTCCGGTGGTCCTAGTACAATACCGGTGACCCCCAAAACTTTCTCGATGGCCAAAACCGGACTTCCTATATATAATTGTTTACCTCTGGACCATTCCGGAACTCCTCGTGACGTCCAGAATCTCATCTGGGACTCCAAACAACTTTTGGGTTACCGCATACTAATATCTCTACAACCCTAGTGTCACTGAACCTTAAGTGTGTAGACCCTACGGGTTCAGGAGACATGCAGACATGACCGAGATGACTCTCCGGTCAATAACCAACAGTGGGGTCTGGATACCCATGTTGGCTCCTACATGTTCCACGATGATCTCATCGGATGAACTAGGATGTCGAGGATTCGAGTAACCCCATATACAATTCCCTTTTTCAATCGGTATGTTACTTGCCGAGATTCGATCGTCGGTATCCCAATACCTCGTTCAATCTCGTTACCGGCAAGTCACTTTACTCGTACTGTAATGCATGATCCCGTTACCAAACACTTGGTCACATTGATCTCATTATGATGATGCATCACCGAGTGGGCCCAGAGATACCTCTCCATCATACGGAGTGACAAATCCCAGTCTCGATCCGTGTCAACCCAACAGATACTTTCGGGGATACCCGTAGTATACCTTTATAGTCACCCAGTTACGTTGTCACATTTGGTACACCCAAAGCACTCCTATAGTATCCGGGAGTTACACGATCTCATGGTCTAAGGAAAAGATACTTGACATAGGAAAAGCTCTAGCAAACGAACTGCACGATCTTGTGCTATGCTTAGGATTGGGTCTTGTCCATCACACATTCTCCTAATGATGTGATCCCATTATCAACGACATCCAATGTCCATAGTCAGGAAACCATGACTATCAGTCGATCAACGAGCTAGTCAACTAGAGGCTCACTAGGGACATGTTGTGGTCTATGTATTCACACATGTATTACGACTTCCGGATAACACAATTATAGCATGAATAATAGACAATTATCATGAACAAGGAAATATAATAATAATCATTTTATTATTGTCTCTAGGGCATATTTCCAAATGTTACCTTGGGGTGCCTTGGGCATCCCCAAGCTTAGGCTCTTTCCACTCCTTATTCCATAGTCCATCGAATATTTTACCCAAAACTTGAAAACTTCAACCATACAAAACTCAAAAAAAAACTGGTAAGCTCCGTTAGCAAAAACAAAGCAAACCACCACTTTAAGGTATTGTAATGAACTCATTCTTTATTTATATTTGTGTAATATCTATTGTATTCTAACTTCTCTATGGTTCATACCCTTACATACTAGCCATAGATGCATCAAAATAAGCAAACAACACAATGAAAACAGAATTTGTCAAAAACAGAACAGTGTGTAGTAATATGTATCAAACGTATTCCTATGGAACTCAAAAAATTCTGAAATAAATTGGTGGACCTGAGGAATTTGTCTATTAATTATATGAAAAATAATCAACCTAAAAGCACTCTCCAGTAAATAATGGCAGCTAATCTCGTGAGCGCAAAAGTTTCTGTTTTTTACAGCAAGATCATAAAGACTTCACCCAAGTCTTCCCAAAGGCTCTACTTGGCACTTTATTGAAACAAAAGCTATAAAACATGATTACTACAGTAGCATAATTATGTGGACACACAAAAATAGTAAGGGTAAATATTTGGTTGTCTCCCAACAAGCGCTTTTCTTTAATGCCTTCCTAGCTAGGCCTGATGATGACAATGATGCTCACATAAAAGATAAGAATTGAAACATAAAGAGAGCATCATGAAGAATATGACTAGCACATTTAAGTCTAACCCACTTCCTATGCATAGGGATTTTGTGAGCAAAAAACTTATGGGAACAATAATCAACTAGCATAGGAAGGTAAAACAAGCATAGCTTCAAAATTTTAAGCACATAGAGAGGAAACTTGACATTATTGCAATTCCTACAAGCATGTGTTCCTCCCTCATAATAATTTTCAGTAGAATCATGAATGAATTAGACAATATAACCAGCACCTAAAGCATTCTTTTCATGATCTACAAGCATAGAAATTTTACTACTCTCCACATAAGCAAATTTATTCTCATTAAAAGTAGTGGGAGCAAACTCAACAAAATAATTATCATGTGTGGCATAATCCAATTGAAAAGTAAAATCATGATGACAAGTTTCATGGTTATTTTTATTCTTTATAGCATACAAGTCATCACAATAATCATCATAAATAGCAACTTTATTCTCATAATCAATTGGGACCTCTTCCGAAATAGTGGAATCATCACTAAATAAAGTTGGCACTCTTCCAAATCCACTTTCATATTCATCACAATAAGATTCAACATCCTCCAAAATAGTGGGATCAATACTACGTAAAGTTGACACTCTTCCAAACCCACTTTCATCAATATAATCATCATAAATAGGAGGCATGCTTTCATCATAATAAATATTCTCATCAAAACTTGGGGGACAAAAAATATCATATTCATCAAACATAGCATCCCCAAGCTTGTGGCTTTGCATATCATTAGCATCATGGGTATTCAAAAAATTCATACTAACAACATTGCAATCATGCTCATCATACAAAGATCTAGTACCAAACATTCTAATGCGTTCTTCTTCTAGCACTTGAGCACAATTTTCCTTTCCATCATTATCACGAAAGATATTAAAAAGATGAAGCGTATGAGACAAACTCAAATCCATTTTTTTTAATTTTCTTTTATAAAATAAACTAGTGATAAAACAAGAAACTAAAAGACTCGATTGCAAGATCTAAAGATATACCTTCAAGCACTCACCCAGAAAAGAGCTTAGTTGACGGGGTGTGAGTACCGCTTACCTAGCCTCCCCGTCAATGGCGCCAGAAAAGAGCTTGATGTCTACTACACAACCTTCTTCTTCTAGACGTTGTTGGGCCTGCAAGTGCACAGGTTTGTAGGACAGTAGCAAATTTCCCTCAAGTGGATGACCTAAGATTTATCAATCTGTAGGAGGCGTAGGATGAAGATGGTCTCTCTCAAGCAACCCTGCAACCAAATAACAAAGAGTCTCTTGTGTCCCCAACACACCCAATACAATGCTAAATTGTATAGGTGCACTAGTTCGGCGAAGAGATGGTGATACAAGTGCAATATGGATGGTAGATAAAGGTATTTGTAATCTGAAATTATAAAAACAGCAAGGTAGCAAGCGATAAAAGTGAGCGTAAACGGTATTGCAAAGATAGGAAACAAGGCCTAGGGTTCATACTTTCACTAGTGCAAGTTCTCTCAACAATAATAACATAGATAGATTGTCGGGGAAACTGATCCACGAACACCTATGGGGATCGGCGGACCGAGCCCGTTTCGATTCGGTGAGGGTGGAGGTCGAGCAAAGAGCGGATTGAGGCGGTACATGCGAGCAGTTTTACCCAGCTTCGGGCCGCACGGATGCGTAAAACCCTACTGCTGCTTGTTTGTGTGTATTGAATTCTTGCTCAGGAGCGATGGACGTTGCCAGACCGAGCATGAGAGTGTTCCTGATGTTTCGAATGAGCCGAACCCCTTCTACGTTGCGCTTGGGCCTCCTTTTATACTTTCAAGGGGTCACCGACAGGTGGCAACGTAGACTAGAAGGGTAAAAATGGAAAAGGATGCGGTAGGTGCAGCTACCGCTACTGTGGACACAGTGCACCCTACCTAACTCTGACGGCAGGGGACAAGGTCATTGAATGCCCGTCTGAGTTGCCTAAATAGTGCAAAAAGTGACCATTAGGAGCGCCACCATTTGCCACGATGGCCTTCTCTTCATCTCCGCTTGCCACCGTGTACCCCTGGCTGCACAGGCTCCTGCCACGCGCCCCTGAGGAAGCCTCATGGCGACACGCGGGTGGGTGCGCTGGAGCATGGGTACAGAGTGGGAGCGGGCCCCTGGCGAGTGCCTTGTCGGGGTCGTCGTCTTGTCGCGTCCGGAAGCTTGTCGCTCGCCGGATCTTGCCGGGACGTGTGGTGCGTCGCGGCAAGTTTCTTGTGGTGCCTTGGTTGGCCTTCCCGGAAAGCTCCTCTTGCCGGGGTCTTGTCTCTTCATCTTGAATGCTTTGTTCTTGAAGGGGCTCCAAGGGAACCCACGGAGGACCCTAGCGGTCGTCCGGCAAGCCTTGCCGCGGGGCGCTGCAATTGCCCGTGCACGAGTTCGGGATACTAGGGTACCCCTACTCTAGTACACCGACAGGAGCCCCTGGGCCTGGGCCATACACGGTGCCGAGCGCTGTTGGGCCAGGCCCAAAACAGGGCACGGGCACGCGCGGGCCTGGGGTATGCCGAATCTAACTCCGTATCCACCGCACCCCCCGCAACGGCACGCGTCAATCACGGCGTCGTGGGGGGAGATCGTGGGTGGTTTTTTATTTGGAAAGAGCGCAACGTCCGCCCCCTCCTCCTTATAAGCAGGGGAAACAGGGGTATTCCCCCTATCTTCGTCATTCGCTGCTACAATCGCAGAAACCTCCGCCGCCCTCCTCCACTTCCAAAGTCGAAAGAGAGCAGCGCTCCGCTCCCGTCGCCGCCGCCACTACCAGCGCCGTCGATCTCCCCCACCGCCTCCGCCATGGCTCCGAAGCCCGGAAAGGGGAAGGCCGTGAAAGCTGTGAAGTCGACCGAAGCGCGGCGGCTTGAGGCGCTGCGGAAAGAGCGGGCCACCTTCCTCCCCGAGCTCTCCGCAAAGGATCTGAGGGACTGGTACTATCTCTTCTGGTCGACGGAGACACGGGCGCATCCACGCACAAAGGTACTCTCCGCCATCACCTCGCAAGAAGCTCCAGTTGGCGGGTACCCTTTCTTTGTCGTGTTCTTCTACTGCGGGCTCTGCCCGCCATTCTCTGATTTCTTCTGTGATATCATGAACACCTACGGGCTCCACCTCCTTGATTTTACCCCCAACGCCGTCTTGACCATGGCAGTTTTCGCCCATCTATGCAAAAACTTTGTCGGAGTCCACCCCAACGTAGCTCTCTTCCGCCATTTCTGTCTTGCATCTGATCTGACCCACCCTGGACTCTCCCTTTTCAGGACTCTGGCCCAGAGGGTGGCGAAGAGGGCCAAGGCTCAGGTGGTGGTCATCGAGGACGAGCCCACTGCGACGACAGGAGGCGCGCCCGAGACCACCTTGCCGGATCCGACCATCACTTCGCGGAGCAGCCCCCAGCGCAGCCCCCAGCGTAAGCATATGGTTTACTTTCTGCTTCTAGGTGCGCGTGGTTGCCCTTTTCCTTTGTTGACATCTGATCACTGGTTTGTTTGTGCAGGAGCAGAACAGCTTCATCAGGAGGGCATGGTGATCTCCTCCGACTCGTCGTCTGCTTCGACTGCGCCGCCAAGGGCGGACTCCCCGGCAAGGGAGCGTTCTCTGGCAAGGAAGTGATCTCCGGCAAGGGAGGAGTCTCCAGCAAGGGAGGAGTCTCCGGCAAGGGGGGAGTCTCTGGCAAGGGACAGCGCCAACGATCCCCCGGTGGTGGAGGTCATGACAGCAGATCCCAGCACAGGTAATCCTTCCTGCCCGAAACTTTCTTTGTATTCTTCTGCTGATTTTTCTTCTTGAGTGCTTGTTTGACTTCTCATTCTTCTCCGGTCGTAAGGTCCACCCTCCGCGGATCTGATGGAGACCGAGGCGGGCGGCGGAGAGGACGCGCGCGGCAACACTGATGATGCCGCGGCTGCCGAAGATGGAGCTGGTGCCGATGTGCCTGCCCGTGAAGAGGCCGCCAAGGCTGCCGCCGAGGAAGCTGGCAGGGGATCTGGCGATCGCACTGACGGCCCTGAGGCCGCAGGAGCGTCAGGCGCTGCACCGACCGCCGATCCCTCCGCCGCTGCCGCAGCGTTAGGCTCCGAGGAGCCCCAGCCCGGCGCCTATCTGAAAGCTGGCGAGGGCATCTTCATCAGGCTCCCTTGGGCGTCAAGCTCCAAGGCGCCGGTGGAAGGAGAAGTTTTGGATGGGGAGTTGCTCGCCTCCGCCAGGTTGTCAATTGTTGACGCGCCGGGAAGCAGCAGTGACGAGCCCGAGGAGGAGCGGCTGTTGCGGAGGCTGCTGGTGCTCTATCACACCCGCCAAGTCAAGTTGGAGTCCCGGGAAGCGCTTGTCACGAGGGCGAGCGTGGACATAGAGAAGCGCGCGGAGGAGCTCCGGGGTCTTCGCCAAGAAACTCTCCGGGCCATGGCGGAGGAGCGGGAGCATCTTGCTGAGGAGCGGAAGGCCTTCCTCCTTGAGAAGGCTGAGGCTGAAGAGCAGCAGCGGCTCACCGGCGAGAAGCCGTACGCGCGAGAAGGGGAGCTGACTCAACGGAAAGTGAACCTCGACAGCCACGAAGAGGAGCTTGCCGTGCGCGAACGGGCACTTGGCGGGATGCTCCAAGAGGCAAAGGATGCGGCTACGGCTGCCGAGGCCGCCAAGAAAGAATTAGAGGCAAAGGTGGCGCAGCTGGAGGCTGATCTGAAGGTGGGTGGCGAAGAGCTTGCAGCGCTCAAGCTGGAGCGCGAGAAGGACGCCCTTGCCCATGGTGACCTGCAGGGCCAACTCTCCGAGAAGGGCAAGGAACTGAGCGCCGCCAAGGATTCCAACGCGGATCTGACGCTGAAGCTGGCCACCTTGACGGAGACATTGGACAGCGCCAGGAAACGGGAGGCAGACTTGAAGAAAGACATCAAGGCCAACGATGCGCTGCTGGTGAGGGCCGCCGAAACCCAGAATCTCCTCAGAGATACCATGGCGCTCTAGACGGAGGGCCTCGTGAACGTTGCTGCAGTCATCGAAGAGGAGCTGGTGCAGTTGGGGGTGGAAGGCTTTGGGTACTCCTCCGACGAGAACCTCCAACCCAGCACCAAGCTCACTCTGTTCTTCAAGGGCGTGGCGAGGGCTCTCCAGCAGCTCCGGGAACAGATCCCAAAGCAGCTGGCCGACGAGTCACGCTCGATTTCTGCCGGAGTTCTGGAGAAGGTGCTGGTGAAGGTGGCCTTCCGCAATCCGGGCCTCAACCTCACCAACGTCCTCAAGAGGCTACCGGCGGACGCTGATCTTGACGCACTTAAGGCCCTCGTCGCACCCATTGTGGACAGGGTGAACGAGGTCAAAAGGGTTGACGGCGGTCGCGTGGATTAGGCTATCCGTTTTCTTCTTTTCTTGTCGCTGCCAGTCATGTCATGGGAACACTTTATTAGAGGCGCGACAAGTTATTTTTGTAATATAACTCTATCTTAGGCAAAAAATTGTTGTGTTACTTCCTTTACTCGACTCTTGGCTTTGTATGGTTCTGCCCTACGCTTTCTAGGGAAACTTGCCGGTGCAGGCACCCTTGCCGCGAGCGCCGAGTGCGGAACTTCAGCAGCCTGCTGGCGGGGTCGCTACCGACAAGCAACCTTGTCGCAACTAGTTGCAGCTCACTTAAGTTGTTGAGTGGACTCGAAAAAAAGTAAGGGCGCTAGTGGCTCACTTAAGTTGCTGAGCGGACTCGAAGCAAAGTAAGGGCGCTAGCAGCTCACTTAAGTTGTTGAGCAGACTCGAAACAAAGTAAAGGCGCAACTAGCTACGAGTTGGTTCCTCCGCGCACAGGTTTTCCATACAAAGCACGGTCGTTCAAGGAAAATAACTCAAAAACTTAAAAAACTGATTGCTCAAGCTTTAGCAACTTAGCTTTTCTGTCGTCTGCTTCCCGGCAAGGAGAAACTTTCTTGAACGGCCTGGTCCACACCATTATCTTCTCCTCCCCCCCCCCCCGGTAAACCTTGTGGGCGAGGGAACCTTCCTTCTTTTGAGAAAGAAACAGAGAAATAAAGTAATGATATGGAGTCTTGGGCTCGTTATCGCTTACCGGGATCTGGTGCTGCACAAAGTGTCAGATAACATATGTGAAAAAAAGGATTATAGCATAAAAAACTGACAAGATGTGCGGGGCACATGAACTTTACTGGTGCACGGGGTCTGCGCCCGGCTTTGTACAAAGGATTACATGCAACAGTGGCAAGACTTGTACAAAAGGTGGTTGCCGGAAAAGCTTTCGGCAACTGCGCCCTACGGGTAAAACTTACGAAGATGTTCTATGTTCCAGGAGTTGCTCACCGGAATGCCATCTTCGGTCTCAAGGCGGACAGCGCCGGGCCTAGTGACTCGTTTCACCCGATAAGGGCCTTCCCACTTCGGCGTCAACTTGTTGGAATTCTTGGCAGACTGAACACGCCGAAGAACAAGGTCGCCTTCCTCGAAGCTCCTGGCTTTAACTTTGCGGCTATGGTAGCGACGCAAAGCTTGCTGGTAGCGAGCGGCTCGCACAGCAGCCTGAAGACGGTCTTCCTCAAGGAGCAGCGCGTCATCTTGCCGCAGCTGCTCTTGCTCAAGCTCATCATAAGCGAGCACTCGAGGTGACCCGTATACGAGTTTCGTGGGGAGAACTGCCTCTGCTCCATAGACTAGAGCGAAAGGTGTCTGGCCAGTGGCTCGATTTGGTGTCGTTCTGATCGACCAAAGAACCACCGGCAGCTCCTCGATCCAGTTTCTTCCGCACTTGTGCAGCCTGTCGAAAGTTCTGGTCTTGAGGCCCCGCAGCACTTCAGCATTTGCCCTCTCTGCTTGACCGTTGCTTCTCGGATGAGCAACAGAAGCGAAGCAGACCTTGGCGGCAAGGTCTTGGACGTACTGCATGAAGGTGCGGCTCGTGAATTGCGTGCCGTTGTCGGTGATGATCCTGTTAGGGATCCCGAAACGGCAAACAATTGACCTGAAGAACTTGACTGCTGACTGTGCTGTCACCTTCCTCACTGGTTCCACTTCCGGCCACTTTGTGAACTTGTCGATTGCAACGTACAAGAACTCAAAGCCCCCGACAGCTCGGGGGAAGGGGCCGAGGATGTCGAGCCCCCAGACCGAAAATGGCCAGGATAAAGGGATCGTCTGGAGAGCTTGAGCTGGTTGGTGTATCTGTTTGGAATGGAACTGGCACGCTTCACACTTGGTTACTTGTGCAGTTGCCTCTTGGAGGGCTATCGGCCAGAAGAAGCCTTGCCGGAATGCTTTGCCGGCAAGTGCTCTTGCGCCAATGTGGTGACCACATATGCCTCCATGTATCTCTGCCAACAGTTGTTGTCCATCTTCCCGGCAAATGCACTTTAATTTCACACCGTTGAGTCTTATTCTATACAGTGTGCTGTCGACAAAATTGTACATACTTGACTGCCAGGCTACTTTTTCAGCTTCTTCTTGCTCTTCGGGAAGCTCTCCTGTCTGAAGGAAACGGACAATCTGCTGCGCCCACGCTGGAGCTTGTGGCTCGACAACAAGGACTAAAGGTGTATCTGCTGCTGCGGGAACATCCGCTTCTACGGCAAGGACTTGCGGCCCTGCCGGAGCTTGATGTTCCCCGGCAAGCTTGCCGGAGCAAAACTTGTCGGGAGCGTCTGCTTCGATGGAACAAACCATAAGGTTTGCCGGAGCAGACTGCCCCTCAGCATCCTTGGTGTTGATCTTGGGGACTTTCTTGGCGGCGGCTTCGGGGAGCTCTGCCGGAAAGTAGTCACCGGAAACCAACTTCCTCTTCTTGCTTTGTTCAGTTGATGGTGTTATGGATGGTTGAGTCAACTTGAGCACAAAGATCCCTGGTTCCACAGGTACTTTTAGTGCGGCGCACTTTGACAGGCCATCAGCAATATCATTTTGAGCTCTTGGGATATGCTCCATTTGTAGGCCATCAAAGTGCTCTTCTAGCTTCCTCACTTCATCAACATATGCTTCCATCAACGGACTCTGGTAATTCTTGTTCACTTGGCGGACGACAAGCTGTGAGTCACCCCTGACAATGAGCTTCTTGATCCCAAGGTCTGCTGCGATTCTGAGACCGGCAGGCAATCATTCATACTCTGCAGTATTGTTGGTTGCTTGCTCTTTGGGAAAGTGCATCTGGACTACGTACTTGAGGTGCTCTCTGGTGGGTGCGACAAGCAGCACGCCTGCACCGGCGCCTTGCAGCGAGAAGGCACCATCAAAGTACATCAGCCACTCCTTGCTTGCCTCTTTGACGGGGATGCTTGTCTCTGGAATTTCTTCGTCTGGGGTTGGCGTCCACTCTGCTATGAACTCTGCCAATGCCCTGCTTTGGATCGTTGCAGTGCTCTCAAACTTGAGGTCAAAGCTTGACAGTTCCAGCGCCCACTCGACAATCCTGCCTGTTGCTTCTGGATTTTGCAGTATCCTCTTCAACGGAAAGCGAGTGACAACTATTATCTCATGTGCCTGGAAGTAATGGCGCAGCTTTCTCGAGGCCATGAGAAGGCCGAAAAGTAATTTCTGCATGCCAGAGTACCTCGACCTAGCCCCCTGGAGAAGGGAGCTGACAAAGTAAACTGGGCGCTGCACCATCTTCTTCTGCACCTCCTTGCATGTCTGCGCAGATTCATCTTTGTCGGGACCAGAGCTTGTCGGAGAAGCCCCCTGCTTGTCGCTGGATTCACTTATCGCGGTCACTGGCTCATCATCCGACTCCCTCTCCGCTACTAACGCAGCACTAACCACTTGATTGGTTGCTGCTAGGTACAGCAGCAACTTCTCTTGTGGCTTAGGTGCGACAAGTATTGGAGTGGAGGACAGGTACCTCTTCAAGTCCTGCAGCGCATCCTCCGCTTTCGGAGTCCATTTTATTGGACCTGCCTTTTTCAATATTTTGAAAAACGGCAGGGCGCGCTTAGCAGACTTAGAGATAAACCTGCTGAGAGCAGCCACGCAACCGGCAAGCCTTCGCACATCCTTGACGTGCTTCGGTGTTTCAATCTGCTTGATGGCCTTGATCTTGTCGGGGTTGGCTTCAATTCCCCGCTGAGACACAAAGAACCCGAGAAGCTTGCCGGAAGGGACTCCGAACACGCACTTCTCGGGATTGAGCTTGAGGTTGATCTTGCGCAGATTTGCAAAAGTTTCTTCTAAATCTTGGATCAGGGTAGCCTTGTCCTTGCTCTTGACCACTATATCATCCATGTAGGCTTCCACATTTCTGTGTATCTGTGGCTCAAAAGCGACATGGACTACCCTTGCAAATGTTGAACCAGCATTCTTCAACCCAAAGGGCATCCGTACAAAACAGTATGTGCTGCAAGGGGTGATAAATGCGGTTTTTTCCTCATCCTCTTCTGCCATGAAGATTTGATGGTATCCTGAATATGCATCAAGAAATGAAAGCAAATCACATCCAGCTGTGGAGTCAACAATCTGGTCAATGCGCGGCAAGGGAAATGGATCTTTGGGACAAGCTTTATTGACATCAGTGAAGTCTATACAAAGCCTCCATTTCCCGTTAGCCTTGCATACGACAACAGGATTGCCAACCACGTGGGATGGAGCACTCCTCTGACAAGGCCTGCTGCTTCCAACTTCTTGATTTCTTCTGCAATGAACTCTTGGCGCTCCACTGCTTGCTTCCTAACTTTCTATTTGACAGGCCGAGCATGAGGACAAACGGCTAGGTGGTGCTCAATTACTTTCCTGGGAACACCGGGGATATCAGACGGTTGCCATGCAAACACGTCGACATTCGCCCGCAGGAAAGCAATGAGCGCGCTTTCCTATTTGGGGTCAAGCGTGGCACTGATGGTGAAGGTACCACCAGTGCCGTCCTCCTTGGTGGACACCTTCTTGGTCTTGGGTGGAGCTGCCATCGTCTTCTTGCACTTGCCGGTGGAGCTCGATGGTGCGTCCTCGACGGTAGCGCAGCACTCCGAAGAGGTGCGCTTGCCGGAGTGGGCATCAGAGCTCTTGCCGGACTTTGTCTTCTTCTTCCCCCCGGGAGCTTCAGCGGCAAGTGTGTTGTGATCAGCTGCGGCTGCTGCTTCCAGGTAGATCTTGTCGGCGCAGATAAGGGCATCCTTCTTGTCGCCGGGGACAGAGATGACACTTATCGGGCCTGGCATCTTGAGCATGTTGTATGCATAGTGAGAGGCTGCCATAAACTTGGCGAGCGCTGGACGGCCAAGGATCCCATTGTAGGGCAATGGAAAATCGGCAACGTCAAATGTGACCCTCTCAGTTCTGAAATTCAGCTCGCTGCCAAATGTGACCGGCAGCGTGATCTCCCCCTTCGGCTTGCTTCTTCCCGGGCTGATTCCTTGGAATGTGTCGGTCTCTTCGAGCTCGCTGTCAGGGATCTGAAGTTTCTGGAGCATCGTTGCCGGTCTGCTCGACATCTAGCACTTCCTTGCCCTTTTTCCTTCTGTTGTTCCGCCGCCGGCCTTTCCTTGTCGGGGCGGCATCCTCACTGTCGGATCCTCCTGCTCTTGTACTCTCTCCGGGGAGCCTCCTCCCCTCTTCAGCGCGTGCACACTTGTCGGCCAGGGCGTAAAGCTCGTTGACGTCTCTGATCTTACACATCGCCATCTCCTCCCTCATCCTTCGGTTTCGCACGTTCTGATGGAACGCGCTGATGATCGCGGCGGGGTGGACGTCTGGGATGTTGTGCTGTACACGGCTGAATCTCTGAATGTACTTGCGCGGTGGCTCTCCTTCCTTCTGGGCGAGCAGATGAAGATCGCTCTCTTGGCCATGTGGCTTGTGGCCGCCGGTAAAGGCGCCGACAAACTGATGGCATAAATCTGCCCAAGAGGAGATGGAATTGTCCGGCAAGTGCATGAGCCAGGACCTGACGTTGGGCTTGAGTACCAGCGGGAAGTAGTTGGCAAGGATCTTGTCGTCCCGTCCCTCGGCAGCCTGCACCGCGATGGTGTAGATGCTGAGAAACTCCGACGGATGCGTCTTGCCGTCGTACTTCTCTGGTACGTCTGGTTTGAAATTCTTTGTGTTGGGCCACTGGACTTGCCGCAGCTCACGGGTGAACGCAGGACAACCTACCGCGTACGGCAGATCGCCTGGTTCCCCTGGCGCATGCATGTCAACAGAGGGCCCAGCGCGCTTGTCGGATTGACGTCGCGCTTCTCTTTGGCGCTCGATGCGGGTTCGAGCGTCTTCTTGTTGTCGTTCATGGAGAACTTGACGCTGGTCGCGACGAGCTCGTGGGTCCGACGACACGGTGGAGCCGCTGTCGGGGTGGACCCAGCGAGTCGGCGATTTTGGCCTTCGTAGTGGAGAGTGCATGGAAGTCGCACCTCCCCCGGTCTTGTTGCCATCGGCTCGCGTCCGGCTATCCTGCCGCGGCAGCGAGGTGCTTGGTTGCCGCGCAGTGTCGCCGTTGGCGAAGCCGATGAGGCTCTGGATAGTGGCCCTCCATTCGTCGGTCTTGTCCGCCGTTGGAGGATAGTCTAGGAGCAGTTGAGCTCGCGCCAAGGCTTCTGCTGGAGTGTTGGGCGGCGGAGGTGAACGGTGCAAGGAGTGGGGCGTGCTCGGACTCCTAACCATGTTAGAAGGAGCAGTGCCCCGTCCAGGCGACCGTACTTCGCTCGAGCCAGCATGTTGACGTGCATGTTGGTCTTGAGTGCCACGAGAACCACCAGCTTGATCTTGGCCCAGCGGGGGTATGGCGCTGCGAACGCCATGACGCTGCTGGTCCCGCGCCTCTTGAGAGGGGCGCGGTGCGCGCATGGACGCTGAGGTCTGTGCCGCCTTGTCCTTGGACTTGGCCGCACTGAGGGCTCCCTCGTCGACGCCCATTCTTCCGCCGGCGTCCACTCCACCACCCGTTTGCTCCGGAGGCGGTGAAAGCAACACAGACGGAACAGCTGCCTCCGAATCCTTCTTCTTCGGTGGCATGTCGATGAAGACGATGAAGATTTAGCTCGCGTGCACGCCGTATCGGGTTCGCACAACCTCGACGCCCCCCTACCTGGCGCGCCAAAGATGTCGGGGAAACTGATCCACGAACACCTGTGGGGATCGGCGGACCGAGCCCCTTTAGATTCGGTGAGGGCGGAGGTCGAGCAAAGAGCGGATCGAGGCGGTACAGGCGAGCAGTTTTTTCCCAGCTTCGGGCCGCACGGATGCGTAAAACCCTACTGCTGCTTGTTTGTGTGTATTGAATTCTTGCTCAGGAGCGATGGATGCTGCCAGACCGAGCGTGAGAGTGTTCCTGATGTTTTGAATGAGCCGAACCCCTTCTACGTTGCGCTTGGGCCTCCTTTTATACTTTCAAGGGGTCACCGACAGGTGGCAACGTAGACTAGAAGGGTAAAAATGGAAAAGGATGCGGTAGGTGCAGCTACCGCTACTGTGGACACAGTGCACCCTACCTAACACTGACGGCAGGGGACAAGGTCATTGAATGCCCGTCTGAGTTGCCTAAACAGTGCAAAAAGTGACCGTTAGGAGCGCCACCGTTTGCCACGATGGCCTTCTCTTCATCTCCGCCTGCCACCGCGTACCCCTGGCTGCACAGGCTCCCGCCACGCGCCCCTGAGGAAGCCTCATGGCGACACGCAGGTGGGTGCGCTGGAGCATGGGTACAGAGTGGCAGCGGGCCCCCGGCGAGTGCCTTGTCGGGGTCGTCGTCTTGTCGCGTCCGGAAGCTTGTCGCTCGCCGGATCTTGCCGGGACGTGTGGTGCGTCGCGGCAAGTTTCTTGTGGTGCCTTGGTTGGCCTTCCCGGCAAGCTCCTCTTGCCGGGGTCTTGTCTCTTCATCTTGAATGCTTTGTTCTTGAAGGGGCTCCAAGGGAACCCACGGAGGACCCTAGCGGTCGTTCGGCAAGCCTTGCCGCGGGGCGCTGCAACTGCCCGTGCACGAGTTCGGGATACTAGGGTACCCCTACTCTAGTACACCGACATAGATCATATAAAAATCCCTCAACATGCAACAAAGAGTCACTCCAAAGCAACTAATAGCGGAGAACAAACGAAGAGATTATGGTAGGGTACGAAACCACCTCAAAGTTATTCTTTTGAATCGATCTATTAAAGAGTTCATACTAGAATAACACCTTAAGACACAAATCAACCAAAACCCTAATGTCGCCTAGATACTCCATTGTCACCTCAAGTATCTGTGGGCATGATTATACGATATGCATCACACTATCTCAGATTCATCCAACCAACACAAAGTACTTCAAAGAGTGCCCTAAAGTTTCTACTGGAGAGTCAAGAAAACATGTGCCAACCCCTATGCATAGGTTCATGGGAGGAACCCGCAAGTTGGTCACCAAAACATACATCAAGTGGCATGTGATATCCCATTATCACCACAGATAAACACGTCAAGACATACTTCAAGTGTTCTCATAAAAGACTCAATCTGATAAGATAACTTCAAAGGGGAAACTCAATTCATCACAAGAGAGTAGAGGGGGAGAAACATCATAAGATCCAACTATAATAGCAAATCTCGGGATACATCAAGATCGTGCCATAGAGGGAACACGAGAGAGAACACGAGAGAGAGAGAGAGAGAGATCAAACACATAGCTACTGGTACATACCCTCAGCCCCGAGGGTGAACTACTCCCTCCTCGTCATGGAGAGCGCTAGGATGATGAAGATGGCCACCGGTGATGGATCCCCCCTCCGGCAAGGTGCCGGGAAGGGCTCCCAAGAGGTTTTTGGTGGCTATAGAGGCTTGCGGCAGCGGAACTCCCGATCTATCTTGATATTCGATGTTTTTAGGGTATATAGGCTTATATAGGCGAAAGAAGTTGGTCGGGAGGTGCTCGAGGGGCCCACAAGACAGGGGGCCACACCCAGTGGGGGTGCGCCCTCCTATCTCTTGGCCTCCTCGAGGGTATTCTGACATGAACTCCAAGTCTCCTGGGTGATATTCTTCCAAAAAATCACGTTGCCGAAGGTTTCATTCCGTTTGGACTCCGTTTGATATTCCTTTTCTTCGAAATACTGAAATACACAATAAAACAACAATATGGGCTGGGCCTCCGGTTATTAGGTTAGTCCCAAAAGTAATATAAAAGTGTATAATAAAGCCCGTAATCATTCAAAACAAATAATAAAATAGCATGAATGCTTTACAAATTATAAATACGTTCGAGACGTATCAGGCAGCTTCGTCGCAGTGCGCCGGCCGGCGAAGAGGAATGCCTTCCCGGTCATCAAGCTGTCACAGTTGGTGAAACTGTGGCAGCAATCTTACTTCTACGTTGAGAACGTTGACCCGGCAGTCGACTTCATCAACCTGCCGGCCTACGAGGCCGGCCCCCCTGTCGGGCTTCGGCCCAACTGGGGCTACAAGCCGAAGCCGCTGTCGGCGGACGCGGCTGCCGCCATCGGCCGGCTCCGGGTGCTCCAGGAGTTGGAGGGTCTCGTGGCGTCCAACCTGCTCATCGCCTTCGTCGAGCGTCGGGTTCTCTGGCTTCAAGGCCTCCCTCATCTGATCTATCGGATGAGCGGGCATCGCGACCCAAGTAGGATGTGCACAAAGGAGATGCCGACTTCCGAGGTGGAGAGGATGGTGAACGAGATCTTCGACCTCAAGGTGTCGGATGGAGCCTGGCGGTTCAGGAAGTGGCCGTACTCCCATGACAACCCACCGCCTGTCGTAAGTCTCTTAATTTCTTCTTTTTTAGCTCTGGCTTTAGTCTTGTACTTTGTATGAAGTGGTTCCTTCTCTGGAGCGGAGATCTACATGTCTGCGATGATGGACGCCATCGTGGGGCCGGGTGGTGACTACCTGCCGGACCAGGAGGTGAGCAACATGGACGACCCCGACTTGGGGGCGGCCGCCTTGGAGGACAACGTGGCAGGCGGCTCCGAAGAGGGCGGCAACATGGAGACTTGGCCCGATGATGACAACGACGAAGACGAGCCGCGCCCCTCCCGGAGCACCGCTAACACCGGCGTAGGCCCCTCTGCTGGGCCGTCTGCTCGAGGAGGCAAACGCAAGCGGAAGCAGGGCGTCGCCCTGTTCAGCAGCACGCCAAAGAAGCCCAAGAACCCAGCCGCGGCGACCAGGCGGAAAGAGGCCGCGGCGAAGGTGGCCATGTTCCAGAGGCAACCGATGGTGTCAGTATAAGTATTTCTCTTACGCTTCCACTTCTTTGCCGATTTGGCATAAAAACTTCTTTATCTTGCTTTCTTATCTCAAGGCCCCGCTCACCCTTGAGAAGTCGGCCGCCGCCTCGGTCATCAGGTCGGCGGAGACCTCCACCACCACCCGGTGAATCGATCCGGCCACCGACCTCCGGGAAGCATAGGAGCGAAACGCATGGGAGGTGCGCGAGGAGCAGAAAGCCGCCCGCCTAGAGAAGGTGGAGGCTGACAAGGCGGCGGCGTCTGCGGTGAGGAAGCTGGCGCAGGCGGAGGCTAACACTGCGGTGAAGGAGCGGCTTGCAGAGGCCGCGTGCCGCTAGGAGCCGCTGCTCATGACTCCCCTAAACACCACGCCACCTCCGCCAGAGTTTGTGGCGACGACCGGGGGAGCCGGTGACGAGCAGCCGGTCATGGAGAGGGAGGGCGGCGACGTGGCCATGCCAGACATCATCGTGCCACCACCACCGCCGACCGATGGAGCGCAAGACGGGCAGCCGGCCGCCCCACCGGTGCCGCCAGCCGGGAACGATGTGGTAACGGGCCTAACTCATGAGGTCTGCACACCCGTGCTCCGCCATCTTTTGAAGGTGGCCTCGGCACCACGGCCGCTGGAGGCCGGTGCCGCGAGTTCGTCGGTCCCCAACACCGAGGCGACCAGCGCCGCGCCCGCCGGCTGGGTACGCGGGGGCGGGACGGGAGCCTTGAACCAGGCGGCCCTTGACGTCCAGGCCAAACTCCGGGCTGAAGCCGAAGCCCTCAAGCGATGCAACGAGGCGTTCCTAGATTCGCGGGCAGCCATCCGAGTAAGTTTCTTACTTCTCTTATTTTTGATCTTCTTGCTTCCTTCGTGGGGGCACGCCAGCGCACCCACTGGGTGTAGTCCCCATGTTTCGGGTTGGCTGCTGAGCAAGCGGCCCGGAACTTTAACTTGCAAGCATCGAACACTAACTTCTTCTGACATCCTTATCGCAGCATTACCACAATCTTCACGCGGCCACCTTCAACTCTGGAGTCCGGGAACTGGAAAAGCAGACCGCCAACTTGTCTGAGAGCCGGAGTAAGTTTTGACTTCCTTTCTTTGCGGGGGCACGCTGGCGCACCCGCGGGCTGTAGTCCCCGAGATTCGGGCCGACTGCTGACCAGTCGGGCCGGATCTTCCCGGTGACTTTATTTCTGTTGATAACTTCTTTCTCTATGGGGGCGCGATAGCGCACCCACGGGTTGTAGTCCCCGAGATTCGGGCTAACTGCAGAGAAGTCGGGCCGGATCTCCCCGGCAACTGCATCCCTTCTCTATTGATTGAATGACGTTCTTTCTTCTTCCCTCTTTGCAGAGGCCAACGCCGCCTTGCAGCAGCAGCTAGGCGAAGCCAACACCGCACTTTGCGACAAGGAGGCGGAGTGCAGCAAACTGGCCGAGGAGCGTGACCGACTAGTCATGCAACTCGCGGAGTAGTCGGAGACCCTCAAGACGGCTCAAAAGGAGGCGAAGACGAAGGAGACCGACCTCCTCACCGAGTTCGAGATAGATCGCTCCACCTGGGCCGACAAGGAGGTGCAGCTTACTGCCTGCTTCAGCAGCATTGAGGACTTGGTCGACGGTAGGCCTCCTCCTCTTTCTTTCTTGTTTTGAGTCCCCGACCCTTACTCCATCCGACTACCGGCTTATGACCTTTGGCTTTACTTGCCCTTCATTCGAACAGACTTCTTCCCGGGCCATTCCGTCGCCGCGAACCAGGTCATCAAGGCCCAACGCCAGGAGCGGAGGGTAGAAGGTGTGCAGATTGCCGCCGATGCCCCTCGGACTCTCAATGAGCAGCTCCTCAGCATCCAAGCCCGCCTTCGGCCAGCCCATCAGATGCCGCGCCGTCTTTAGCGCGTCGGGGCCTAGGCGATCTCCGCCCTCTGGCCAGGCGTGCAGGCTCCATGCACTCCCAGTCGGACTGCCAACTGGCTGGAGTTGGCGGCCGGCCGCCTGGAGGCCTAGAAGGGTTCCGTGGCCCGACCTGGAGCGCGCCGAGCCCTGGAGTTCGTCAAGGCATGGTATCCTGGGCTAGATCTAGCCCAGCTGACCACGTTTCGACTGGAGGCGCAGGAGGAGCTGATGACGGTGGAGGCCGACCTTGTTAGCGGGGCGGCGGCGATCGCCGACTACACTGACACTAGTGTCTTCATCCCGAAAGTGGTTGAAGAGGGCGCCGAAGCGCCACTAGAGTGGCTCGGGCTGAACCCGGAGTACAGCAAGGACTCGGCTGAGGTGATCGACTCCAGCGATGAAGGGGAGGAGGAGGAGGAGGAGGAAAGCGAGGAGGACGCGCCGAAGGTCGGAGCGGATGGCCAACCTCAACCTGACCGGGCCTCGAGCAACGACCCGCACTCAAGTGCACCGACTGCTGCTGGAGGCGGCCAGGCGGAGACCGACCAGCCACCCGTTCCATCGACGGACGCTGTCGGCTATGTCGTCCAGCCGTCCACTTCCCCAACTAGTGCCACCGACCCTGCCATCCAGTCGGATCCCTCTGCTACACCAACCGGCACCGCCGACCCCACCGTCCAGCTGGACCCTTCTGCTGCACCAACCGGCACCGCCGACTCCACCGTCCAGCCGGATCCTTCTGTCGCCCCTTAGGGTGTTATCTTTCTCTTTTTCTGCTCACTAGTCTGGACAAACTTTGATTAAATTTGCAGAATTCCACCCGCGGGGTGTATATGAAACTCTGTTGAATGCTGGCCAGTGGGCCTTTATCTATGTAAATATTTTTGTCGCAATTCATGCTTTGCTTTGCCGGCTTCTAACTTTTCTTGCTTTCTGCTCCTTGCTTTTTTCCTTTGCCGCCCTCCCTTGGCTATCCTCTTGCCAGCCAAACAGCCACTTTGCGGACTGCAGCTGGGTTGAGTACTTTAGCTATTTGTGGGAGGGCAAGTACTTAGCCGTTCGGACTGTCGGCAAGGCAAGCAAAAGCCGGCCGGCCGGCTGCTCGGCAGCCGGTCGAAAAGGTGGGATGCCGGCCTCGGCCATATGTGTATTTTCCTTAGCCATTTTTCATATGGGCATTGTTTTGCAACCCCTGCCCGCCGTACAGTCGCTCTGCGAGCTGCAGCTTCTGACAGGGGAAGTTTTTTGGTGCCGACACACTACTTGTCCGACTGCAGGAGGCGGCATATAGCAGAAGGCGGCGAGCCTCCGGGCCGACTGGTCAAACCCGGTGCCAGGTGGAATAATAAAATAACACATTCATACGCGGAATACTTATCATATATATAAAAGAGGGTAGTCCCCGAGCTCTTCTCGGGGGACCCGGAGTCTTCATACTTAATACAAAAGATAGCATGATACATACTGATTTCAACTATAAAATCTTCCAAGGAGGTTTGCGTTCCATGGCCTCTCCGTCTCCTTGCCTGTTTCATCTCTTTTGCGTGTTCTGGGCTTTTGAGCGTCGATCAGGTAGTAGGAACCGTTGCCCAGTACTTTGCTGATGATGAAAGGTCCTTCCCAAGGTGTCAAGAGCTTGTGCTGGCCGGCTGTCCGCTGGATCAGCCGGAGCACAAGGTCTCCCTCTTGGAAGGATCTTGGCTTCACCTTGCGGTTCTAGTATTGGCGTAAACTCTGCTGGTAGATGGCGGATCGGCTGAGTGCCAACAGCCGGCCTTCTTCCAGCAAGTCAACACCGTCTTCTCGTGCCTCATTGGCATCCGCCTCGGTGTACTTGGTGACTCGCGGGGAGTCGAACTCTATGTCCGTCGGGATGAAGGCTTCAGCGCCGTACACGAGGAAGAAGGGTGTGAAGCTGGTTGACTTGTTCGGAGTTGTGCACAGGCTCCAGAGGACGGCTGGCAGCTCATTGAGCCAGCAGTCAGTCGACCACTCTAGAGGCTCGACCAGTCGGGGCTTGATGCCGGGCAAAATGAGGCCGTTTGCTCGATCCACTTGGTCATTTGACTGCGGATGGGCAACGGACGCTAAGTCCAGTCAGATGCCCTGCATCGCGCAGAAATGAGCCAAGGCTCCTTTGGTGAAGTTTGTGTCGTTGTCAGTGATGATGTTGTGTGGTATGCCGTACCGAGTGGTGATGTCGGCGATGAAAGTCATGGCTGTCGGCCCATTCAGCTTCTTGATTGGCTTTGCTTCTATCCACTTGGTGAACTTGTCCACAGCGACAAGCAAATGAGTCATGCCACCACGAGCCGTCTTGAATGGTCCCACCATGTCCAGCCCCCAAACGGCAAAGGGCCAGGCAATGGGAATGGTCTTGAGTGCAGAAGCCGGTAAGTGTGGCTTGGAGCGGAACTTCTGGCACCCTTTGCACTTCTGGACCAACTCTTTGGTGTCTTCTAGAGCAGTCGGCTAGAAGAAACCATGGCGGAAAGCTTTGGCAACAAATGATCTTGAAGCCGTGTGGTGACCACATTCGCCTTGGTGGATATCTTTGAGGATTGCTTGACCTTGGTCCGGCTTCATGCAGTGCTGGTACACACCAGTGACACTGCGCCGAACCAGTTCTTTGTTGACTATGGTGTATGCTGCTGCCCACCGTTGCACTTGTCGGGCTAGGATCTCATCAGCCGGCAACTCTTTGTTCACTAGGAAGTTGAGGATGGGTTGAGCCCATGAGGGTGCTCCTATCTCTCCGACTGCCACGACTGCAACTTGTACAAGGGCGGTTGGGCCGAGAGGCGGCGGGTTGGAGTCGGCTGCCGCCTGTTGAGCTGAAGAAGTCACCGAGCCTACTGCTGCAGTCCCCGGCCCGGGTTCCGAAGTCCCCGGGCTGCTGCGGTCCCCGGGCCGCCTGTCAAAGTCCCCGCGCCGGCTTCTGGGGCCCTCAAGTCGGATCCGACTGCTTCAGGAGGGGCCGGCATGAAGATGGAGTTGGACTCTGGTGACGGCTTGATAGACGGCTTCAGTAGACGTTGTAGGGCGGCGTCGGCTGGTATTGCTTGTCGGGTGGAGCCGATCCATGCCAAGGCATTTGCTTGCTCGTTTTCATTTCTTGGCACATGGAGGAACTCGCACCCGTCAAAATATCCACTGAATTGTTGTACGAGGAAGCGGTAGCTTGCCATATTTGCATCCTTGCCATCCTAGTTGCCTGACGACTACTGGACCACCAAGTCGGAGTCAACATAACACAGGATCCGGCGAATGCCGAGTTCCTTGGCAAGCCGGAGCCCGTTTATGAGTGCCTCGTATTCAGCTACGTTGTTGGAGGCGGCAAAGTGGATTTGCAACACATATCTGAGCTTGTCGCCTTTGGGAGAGGTGAGGACGATGTCGGCTCCTAGACGGGTGCACATTTTTTAACCATCAAAATGCATCCGCCAATGGGTAGAGTCTGGCGCTGACGGCAGGTACTGGGTCTCGGCCCAGTCGACGAGGAAGTCGGCCAGTGCTTGTGACTTGATGGCGGTGCAAGGC
Organism: Triticum aestivum; assembly: GCF_018294505.1. NCBI lineage: Eukaryota > Viridiplantae > Streptophyta > Magnoliopsida > Poales > Poaceae > Triticum > Triticum aestivum. Next base: position 677,643,673 of record NC_057801.1, read on the forward strand.
TGGTAGTAGATGGTGTAGGGGGCCAGATCAATGGCCCACTTGGCCACTCGGCCTGAGGCATCTCGGCTTCCAATGATCTTAGCAAGCGGAGCAGTGCAGACAATAGTAATTGGGTGCTCTTGAAAGTAAGGCTTCAGCTTCTTGGCGGCAAAATGCACACCATAGCACATCTTTGGAAAGTACTTCACTCAAGTAATACACCGGCCTCTGGACCGACAATGCTATGCCCTCCTCCTTGCGCTCCACCACTATGACTGTGCTGACCACCCGACTGGCGGCGGCGATGTAGAGGAGCATGAGCTCTTTATCAGTCGGGGCCGCCAAGATAGGCGGGGTGGTCAACATCTTATTGAGCTGGAGAAAAGCTTCGTCCGCCTTGTCATTCCCCTCGAAAAAAGTGGTCTTCTTCATGAGCTAGTACAGGGGAAGAGCCTTCTCGCCCAGTCAACTGATGAAACGGCTGACTGACGCCAGGCAGCCGGTGAACTTCTGCACGTCCAACAGTCGGGTGGGCACCTCCATCTTCTCAATGGCCTTGATCTTCATAGGGTTCCACTCTATGCCGCGCTCTAAGACCAGGAAACCGAGAAGCTGGCCGGCTGGTACTCCGAAGACACATTTCTCCGGGTTGAGCTTGATCTGGAATCGACACAGGTTCTCAAAAGTCTCCTTGAGGTCTTCCAGCAGCGTGCCATGCTTTTCCGTCTTCACCACCACATCATCCACATAAACATGGGCGTTTCTGCCGAGTTTCTTGAGGACACACTTCTGCATGCAACGCTGAAACATGGCGCCAGCATTTCGCAAGCTGAACGTCATGGTCAGGTAGCAGAAGGCTCCAAATGGCGTGATGAAGGCGGTCTTCAAACTGCCGGCCGGGTTCAGTTTGATCTAGTGGTACCCTGAGTACGCATCCAGAAAAACTCAGCACCTCGCATCCGGCTGTGGAGTCTATCACTTGGTCAATTCTTGGCAGGGTAAAGGGATCTTTGGGGCAAGCTTTGTTGAGGCTGGTATAATCAATACACATGCACCACTTCTTATTCTTCTTCAGCACAAGAACTGGGTTGGTCAACCATTCTGGAAAGAATACTTCCATGATGAAACCGGCTGCTAGAAGCCGGGCTATCTCTTCTCCGACAACTCTTCTCTTCTCTTCCGACAGGCGGCGCAAGGGCTGCCTGACTGGCTTGGCGTCAGGTCGGACATGTAACTTGTGCTCGGCGAAATCCGTCGGAACACCCGGCATGTATTTGGGAGACCATGCAAAGATGTCCCGATTCTCACGGAGCAAATCAACAAGCTCGCTTTCCTATTTGCTGTCAAGGTTTGCACCTATGACAGTGTGCCTCTCCGGGTGCTCCGGGTCCAAGGGTATCTTTGTTGGAAATATGCCCTAGAGCCAATAATAAAATGGTTATTATTATATTTCCTTGTTCATGATAATTCTCTATTGTTCATGCTATAATTGTGTTATTCGGAAATTGTAATACATTTGTGAATACATAGACCACAACATGTCCCTAGCGAGCCTCTAGTTGACTAGCTCGTTGATCAACAGATAGTCATGGTTTCCTGACTATGGACATTGGATGTTATTGATAACGGGATCACATCATTGGGAGAATGATGTGATGGACAAGACCCAATCCTAAGCATAGCACAAGATCGTGTAGTTCGTTTGCTGGAGCTTTTCTAATGTCAAGTATCATTTCCTTAGACCATGAGATCGTGTAACTCCCGAATACCGTAGGAGTGCTTTGGGTGTACCAAACGTCACAACGTAACTGGGTGACTATAAAGGTGTACTACAGGTATCTCTGAAAGTGTCTTTTGGGTTGACACGGATCGAGATTGGGATTTGTCACTCCGTATGACGGAGAGGTATCTCTGGGCCCACTCGGTAATGCATCATCATAATGAGCTCAATGTGACCAAGTGGTTGGTCATGGGATCATGCATTACGGTACGAGTAAAGTGACTTGCCGGTAACGAGATTGAACGAGGTATTGGGATACCGACGATCGAATCTCGGGCAAGTAACGTACCGATTGACAAAGGGAATTGTATACGGGATTGCTTGAATCCTTGACATCATGGTTCATCCAATGAGATCATCGTGGAACATGTGGGAGCCAACATGGGTATCCAGATCCCGCTGTTGGTTATTGGCTGCAGAGCTGTCTCGGTCATGCCTGCATGATTCCCAAACCCGTAGGGTCTACACACTTAAGGTTCGGTGACGCTAGGGTTATTAGGAAGACTTGTAAGTGATTACCGAATGTTGTTCGGAGTCCCGGATGAGATCCCGGACGTCACGAGGAGTTCTGGAATGGTCCGGAGGTGAAGATTTATATATGGGATGTTGTCATATGGTCACCGGAAAAGTTCGGGGCTTTTCGGTATTGTACTGGGGCCACTGGGAGGGGCCACCTCTCTCGGAGGGCCTCATGGGCCGTAGTGGGCAGGGAACCAGCCCCTGGAGGTCTGGGCGCACCCCCCTGTGGGCCCATGTGCCTAGGGTTGGGGGGAACCCTAGAGGGGGCGCCCCCCTTGCTTGGGTGGCAAGCCCCCTCCCCTTGGCCGCCCCCCCTCTAGATCTCATCTAGAGGGGGTCGGCCCCCTTCCCCTTCCCCTATAAATAGAGGGGTGAGGGAGGGCTGAACACCACATCCAAGGCGCAGCCCCTCCCCTTCCCAACACCTCTCCTCCTCTGTTAACAGCTTGGCGAAGCCCTGCCGGAGTACTGCCTCTCCACCACCACCACGCCGTCGTGCTGCTGTTGGAGCTCTTTTCCTCAACCTCTCCCTCCTCCTTGCTGGATCAAGGTGCAGGAGACGTCTCCGCTCTGTACGTGTGTTCAACGTGGAGGTGCTGTCCGTTCAGCGCTAGGATCTTCGGTCATTTGGATCACGACGAGTACGACTCCATCAACACCGTTCTCTTGAACGCTTCCGCTCGCAATCTACAAGGGTATGTAGATGCACTCCTCTATCTCTCATTGCTAGATGACTCCATAGATTGATCTTGGTGATGCGTAGAAAAGTTTAATTTCTTCTACGATCCCCAACAGTGGTATCAGAAGCTAGGTCTATGCGTAGTTTCTATGCACGAGTAGAACACAATTTTGTTGTGGGCGTAGATTTTGTCAATTTACTTGCCACTACTAGTCTTATCTTGTTTCGGAGGAATCGTGGGATTAAGTGGCTCGGACAGACCTTACACGTACGCTTACGTGAGACAGGTTCCACCGACTGACATGCACTAGTTGCATAAGGTGGCTAGCGGGTGTCTGTCTCTCCCACTTTAGTCGGATCGGATTCGATGAAAATGTTCCTTATGAAGGGTAAATAGAAATTGGCATATCACATTGTGGTTTTGACGTAGGTAAGAAACATTCTTGCTAGAATCCTATTGCAGCCACGTAAAAACATGCAACAACAATTAGAGGACGTCTAACTTCTTTTTGCAGCATATGCCTTGTGATGTGATATGGCCAAAAGGATGTGATGAATGATATATGTGAAATATGAGATGATCATGTTCATGTAATAGGAATCACGACTTGCATGTCGATGAGTATGACACCCGGCAGGAGCCATAGGAGTTGTCTTAATTATTGTATAACCTGCGTGTCATTGAATAACGCCATGTAATTACTTTACTTTATTGCTAAACCGTTAGCCATAGTAGTAGAAGTAATCGTTGGCGTGACAACTTCATGAAGACACGATGATGGAGATCATGATGATGGAGATCATGGTGTCATGCCTGTGACGATGATGATCATGGCCCCCCGAAGATGGAGATCAAAAGGAGCAAAATGATATTGGCCATATCATGTCACTATTTGATTGCACGTGATGTTTATCATGTTTTTGCATCTTATTTGCTTAGAACGACGGTAGTAAATAAGATGATCCCTCATAATAATTTCAAAAAAGTGTTCCCCCTAACTGTGCGCTGTTGCGAAAGTTCATTGTTTCGAAGCACCACGTGATGATCGGGTGTGATAGATTCTAACGTTCACATAAAACGGGTGTAAGACAGATTTACACATGTGAAACCACTTAGGTTGACTTGACGAGCCTAGCATGTACAGACATGGCCTCGGAACACAAGAGACCGAAAGGTCAAACATGAGTCGTATAGAAGATACGATCAACATGAAGATGTTCACCGATGATGACTAGTCCGTCTCACGTGATGATCGGACACGGCCTAGTTGACTCGGATCATGGATCACTTAGATGACTAGAGGGATGTCTATCTAAGTGGGAGTTCATTAAATAATTTGATTAGATGAACTTAATTATCATGAACTTAGTCTAAAACTTTTGCAATATGTCTTGTAGATCAAATGGCCCACACTAATGTTGCCCTCAACTTCAACGCGTTCCTAGAGAAAACCAAGCTGAAAGACGATGGCAGCAACTATACGGACTGGGTCCGGAACTTGAGGATCATCCTCATAGCTGCCAAAAGAGCATATGTCCTAGATGCACCACTAGGTGAAGCACCCGTTTTCCCAGAAACTCAAGGCGTTATGAACGCCTGGCAGTCACGTAGTGATGATTACTCCCTAGTTCAGTGCGGCATGCTTTATAGCTTAGAACCGGAGCTCCAAAAGCGTTTTGAGCAACACGGAGCATATGAGATGTTCCAAGAGCGGAAATTGGTTTTCCAAGCTCATGCCCGAGTCGAGAGATATGAAGTCTCCGACAAGTTCTACAGTTGTAAGATGGAGGAGAATAGTTCTGTCAGCGAGCACATACTCAAAATGTCTAGGTTGCACAACCGCTTGTCTCAGCTGGGAGTTAACCTCCCGGATGACGCAGTCATTGACAGAATCCTTCAGTCGCTCCCACCAAGCTACAATAGCTTTGTGATGAACTACAATATGCAGGGGATGGTGAAAACCATTCCTGAGGTATTTTCAATGCTGAAATCAATGGAGGTAGAAATCAAAAAGGAACATCAAGTGTTGATGGTCAATAAAACCACTAGTTTCAAGAAAGGCAAGGGTAAGAAGAATTTCAAGAAGGACGGCAAGGGAGTTGCCGTGCCCGGTAAAGCCAGTTGCCGGGAAGAAGCCAAAGCATGGGCCCAAACCTGAAACTGAGTGCTTTTATTGCAAGGGAAGCAGACACTAGAAGCGGAACTGCCCCAAATAGTTAGCGGACAAGAAGGCCAGCAACACCAAAGGTATATGTGATATACATGTAATTGATGTGTACCTTACCAGTACTTGTAGTAGCTACTGGGTATTTGATACTGGTGCGGTTGCTCATATTTGCAACTCAAAAGAGGAGCTGCGGAATAAACGGGGACTGGTGAAGGACGAGGTGACGATGCGCGTCGGGAATGGTTCCAAAGTCGATGTGACCGCCGTCGGCACGCTACCTCTACATTTACCTACGGGATTAGTTTTAAACCTCAATAATTGTTATTTAGTGCCAGCTTTGAGCATGAACATTGTATCTGGATCTCGTTTAATACGAGATGGCTACTCATTTAAATCCGAGAATAATGGTTGTTCTATTTATATGAGAGATATGTTTTATGGTCATGCCCCGCTGGTCAATGGTTTATTCTTAATGAATCTCGAACGTGATGTTACAATTATTCATAGTGTGAATACCAAAAGATGTAAGATTGATAATGAACGCATGAAGAAGCTCCATACAGATGGACTTTTGGAGTCTCTTGATTTTGAATCATTTGACACGTGCGAACCATGCCTCATGGGTAAAATTACCAAGACTCCATTCTCCGGAACAATGGAGCGAGCAACCAGCTTATTGGAAATCATACATACTGATGCGTGCGGTCCAATGAGTGTTGAGGCTCACGGTGGCTATCGTTATGTTCTCACCCTCACCGATGACTTGAGTAGATATGGGTATGTTTACTTGATGAAACACAAGTCTGAGACCTTTGAAAAGTTCATGGAATTTCAGAATGAGGTAGAGAATCAACGTGACAGAAAAATAAAGTTCTTACGATCAGATCATGGGGGAGAATATTTAAGTCACGAGTTTGGTATGCAATTAAGGAGATGTGGAATTGTTTCACAACTCACGCCGCCTGGAACACCTCAGCGAAACAGTATGTCCGAACGTCGTAATCGCACTCTATTGGATATAGTGCGGTCTATGATGTCTCTTACCGATTTACCGCTATCATTGTGGGGATATGCTCTAGAGACAGCTACATTCACTTTAAATAGGGCACCGTATAAATACGTTGAGATGGCACCGTATGAATTATGGTTTGGGAAGAAACCTAAGCTGTCGTTTCTAAAAGTTTGGGGATGCGATGCTTATGTCAAGAAACTTCAATCTGAAAAGCTCAAACCCAAGTCGGAAAAATGCGTCTTCATAGGATACCCTAAGGAAACCATTGGGTATACCTTCTACCTTAGATCTGAAGGCAAGATCTTTGTTTCCAAGAACGGGTCCTTTCTGGAGAAAGAGTTTCTCTCGAAAGAAATAAGTGGGAGGAAAGTAGAACTCGATGAAGTACTGCCTCTTGAACCAGAAAGTAGCGTAGCTCAGGAAGATGTTCCTGTGGTGCCTGCACCGACTAGAGAGGAAGTTAATGATGATGATCAAGGTATTTCAGATTAAGTTGCTACTGAACTTCGAAGGTCCACAAGGACACGTTCCACACCAAAATGGTATGGCAACGATGTCCTGGAAATCATGTTGTTAGACAATGGTGAACCTTCGAACTATGAAGAAGCGATGGCGGGCCCAGATTCCAACAAATGGCTTGAAGCCATGGAATCTGAGATAGGATCCATGTATGAAAACAAAGTATGGACTTTGACAGACTTGCCCGATGATCGGCGAGTGATAGAAAATAAATGGATCTTTAAGAAGAAGACGGACGCGGATGGTAATGTTACCATCTATAAAGCTCGACTTGTCGCTAAGGGTTATCGACAAGTTCAAGGGGTTGACTACGATGAGACATTCTCACCCGTAGCAAAGCTGAAGTACGTCCGAATCATGTTAGCAATTGCCGCATTCTACGATTATGAGATATGGCAAATGGCCCTCAAAACGGCATTCCTTAACGGCTTTCTTAAGGAAGAAATGTATATGATGCAGCCGGAAGATATTGTCGACCCTAAGAATGCTAACAAGGTATGCAAGCTCCAGCGCTCCATCTATGGGCTGGTGCAAGCATCTCGGAGTTGGAACATTCGCTTTGATGAAATGATCAAAGCGTTTGGGTTTATGCAGATTTATGGAGAAGCCTGCATTTACAAGAAAGTGAGTGGGAGCTCTGTAGCATTTCTCATATTATATGAGATGACATACTTTTGATGGGAAATGATATAGAACTTTTGGACAGCATTAAGGCCTACTTGAATAAGTGTTTTTCAATGAAGGACCTTGGAGAAGCTGCTTACATATTAGGCATCAAGATCTATAGAGATAGATCGAGACGCCTCATAGGTCTTTCACAAAGCACATACCTTGATTAGATATTGAAGAAGTTCAATATGGATCAGTCCAAGAAGGGGTTCTTACCTGTGTTGCAAGGTGTGAAATTGAGCTCGGCTCAATGCCCGACCACGGCAGAAGATAGAGAAAAGATGAGTGTCATCCCCTATGCCTCGGCCATACGGTCTATTATGTATGCCATGCTGTGTACCAGACCTGATGTAAACCTTGCCGTAAGTTTGGTAGGAAGGTACCAAAGTAATCCTGGCATGGAACACTGGACCGCGGTCAAGAATATCCTAAAGTACCTGAAAAGGACTAAAATATGTTTCTCGTTTATGGAGGTGACGAAGAGCTCGTCGTAAAGGGTTACGTCGACGCTAGCTTCGACACAGATCTGGATAACTCTAAGTCACAACCGGATACATGTATATTTTGAATGGTGGGGTAGCACTACAAAAAAAATACACTTACGTGATGATACCTGTTTGTCACAGTAGGTCGCGTTTTCTGTCATGCATGTACATCCATGACAAATTTATGAAAGAATCAAGATAGTCATACCTGTGTTGTCATAGAAGTGTTCCATGACATTACCAAAATTATCATCATGGAAGTGTCCACTTCCATGACGATAAATCGCGCGTCATAGAAGTGCTTTCGTCAAGGGTGACCGACACGTGGCATCCACCGTAACGGAACACCGTTAAGCTATCGGGTTGGGTTTTGGATCTGATAACCCGTTAACAGCCCCGACCAATGGGGATTTTCCACGTGTAAAATCATCCTTGGCTGGAGGAAACACGTGTCAGCTCATCGTTGGGACAGATGTCATCCACTCATTGGATAGAAGGCGCCTATGATAGTCGACACATGGCACGGCCCATCGAGTTTAAATGGGCCGGCCCAAGTAAGGGCCCACAAGATTTTGTGGACCATAATGGGCCGGCCCAGCTAAACGCCCACGAGATTTTGCGGACCATAATGGGTTGGCCCAGCTAAAGGCCCACAAGATTTCGCGGCCCATAATGGGCCGGCCCAGGTAAAGGCCCACAAGATTTCTGTGTGCCATAAAGGGCCGGCCCAAGTAAAGGCCCACAAAATTCTTGCGGATCATAATGGGCCGGCCCAGCTAAAGGCCCATGAGATTTCGCCGACACTAATGGGCCGGCCCAGCTATAGGCCCACAAGATTTTGAGGACCCTAGTAGGCCGGCCCATTAACTGGCTGCCATGTTTTGGGCCAAATACCGGCCCATATTTGATCCGGTCCATTAATGGCCTGCCACGTTCTGGGCCTAATAATGGCCCATATGAGATCCTGCCCGTTAAAAGCCTCCCACGTTCTGGGCCAAATCACGGCCCAGATCAGGTCCGGCCCTTTAAGAGGCTTCAGCCTCAATTATGGCCCATATCAGATTCGGCCCGTTAACTGGACGCTATGCTTATGGGCCCACTTGCTAAAGGCCCATTTAGTAAATCGGCCTGATATTAGTTTCGGCCTGTTAAGGGCCCATTTAACATTTCGGCCCTATATTAATTTTGGCCTGTTAAAAGCCCGTCATATAGTTGGGCCTAACTACGGCCCGGTTTGCATCCGGCCTGCTCGCAGCCGATATCTGATTGGGCCAAACAAGAACCGAGCCAATTTTGGCCTCTTAAAAGCCCGTGATTTGATTCGCACAATCATGGGCCGAGGTCCAATTCGGGCTGCTGCCGGCCTGTGAGTTGTTCGGCACGTTTCAGGCCCAACCTACTTCTCAGCCTCCTAAAAGCCCATTGAGTTTTCTTGCGAAAAGAGGGCCGGGGGTTACTCGGCCTATTAAAGGCCCGAATCTACTAGTGGTCCAGTTTGACGGGGCCCATGATGCGGATCATACATCGATGTACCGTAATTTTACGGTTTGGCCGCTTTACTGCGAAGACAGGATATATATACAGTAAAATAACTGCAGCATCATGAATAAGAAAAAACCTAGACTATACAATAAAGAAATTACGGCATATTACATCCACTGGGCATCAAAGTTTGCCACTATGATAATAAAGAACAAGCAGACAATAGATTACATACACTGGGCATCAAAGATCGCCACCAGTGCAAATAAACACGCCGACAAATAATATACAAAACCGACAACACTTCAATAGAGTTCAAGAAAGGTTAGCCCTGCTGGCGAGCTGCAGCACAAGCACCTGAGCAAGATGATGATACTGCGCTTGTTCAACACTTATATCTTCCTCACTCTGAAAGATAAACAAGCAGACAGATGACATGTTTTGCACATAAAAGTATCAGTGCTGACAATTCATCACATTTCTTACTGACGAATAATGTAACACAGTTTAAAATGTATTAACACAATATGTTATTGTTCAGGTCAAGACATGACAGGAAGTGACATTGTGAAGGAGTTGGCAGCTTCACGACACCACTGGATTACAGATCAAGAACTCATAAGTATCAATGGTTAGTGTGTTGTCAATTTATCCCATTTCAGATTGGCAAATAAAGAGACGGCTTAAATAATAGTAGAATGATAAGACATTGTTCATAGTTAAGACATTGCAGAATATGACATTGTGCTGTAGTGGGTAGGTTCACCACACCACTGGATTACGGATGAAGAACAGAAGCATACATGTGGTGCAAAAGAAGATCACTTGCTCTATATAGTTTAATTTACATGGTGTGAAGAAGGAACTTGGTTGTACAACTGAAAACTTAAATTGAGAAGGACAAACTTTTTTTTATGAACTACTCCCTCCGAACCTAAATATAAGTCTTTTAGAGATTTCAATATGAACTACATACGGATGTATATAGACATAGTTTAGAGCGTAGATTCACTCGTTTTGTTCCGTATGTAGTGCATGTTGAAATCTCTAGAAAGACTTATATTTAGGAACGGAGGGAGTACATAATAAACTCTAAACATGCAATTTGATGCAAACACCAAAATAAACAGCTGTTGCATTCATGCCTAACCAAATATACACAACAAAGTTTGAAGGCTTGAGAAGGACAAACTTACATTACTGGTGAAGACAGGCTCTATAAAGCCCTTGTCCATGCTGATGAGGGGGCAATTCAAGAAGTTTACCACAAAATCTTCTTCATAAGCATTGCCTTTATTCTACATTTTGTTAAGAGTATATATAGATGTGATAATATACAAAAAAATAGAGAATATTTAAGATAAGATGAAGAGTGATGCTACATAACCAAGTAGCTATAAATGTATGTGCAGCGATATAGGCAAAAGGCACAAGCCAAGAGCAATGCACAGCTAAACTTCTTCAATACGAACCTTATGGTAAGAGTAAATATAGATCTGATGTGTAGAAAATGGAGGGCAAAGGAAAATAAGCTGCAGAGTGATGGTACATGAACAACTACCTGTCAATATAAGTACACTGATAAAGGACAGCATGTACTTACAAGAACAATGTAGAGCTAAAAAAATTCATTGGCATTGGATATATTCTACACTAATGTAACCATTCATACAGATCAGATAATTTGGAGCGAACAATTGATTACCAAGCTATCATGCATACTACTGTCACATAATGAACCAGATATGTGTGCAAGTACAGTGATACAGGACAACAAGTACTAACAAGAGCAAAGAAGCGGGCAGCATATTTGCATTATCCTGTCGTTCTTTTCAAATCGGAATTCTTCTTCGAGCAGATTTCCTGCAAAAAAGATCTGTAAAGCACATGCGGAAAAGTAGTAGTTCAAATTGTCATGTGATTTCATATACAGTACCTCATCCTGGGAACGAGACCAATGCATAACAAGGTTTTTCCATTCAATGTCTTCTAAATTTAGCACAGAAGACTTCACCGGAAATTCGTTTATAGACTTTCCATCAAAGTGTGATTTCCTCAGGTAACACCGATACTGCTGCAATGCTTCCATGAAAAGCACAAGCAAGCTTTGCTCGTCATGACTATCCAGATTGACCCTCGCCTAGTTACAACAATGTAATGTAAATCATTGATGTGTTCGATCAGCAGAAAACAGGAAATTAATAACCATGAATAATAGCACTTACACGTAAGTTGGACAGGAAGATGTGAAAATGGTGTTTGTCTTCACTATAATCTCCCATGATGGGAATATATGCACGTAGTCCCTAACAACATTGAAAGCATTGTCTTTTAAATTGGGAATAAATGGAATGGGGTTCCAATCTATAGGAATTGGCCGTCTCTGCAGTTGGGATAGGTCTTCGGCCGGTGGACTTGTTGTAGTTTTTGCTGGAGTGGGATTTTTCTGTGGTACTGCTGGTGCTATGGCAAATGAAATCGGTATACCTTTTGCTGGAGTGCAGGTCCTGTGTGGTGGGGCTAGTGGTGTGTCCAGTGAAGTATGTGTACATTCTGCTGGAGTCGGTCCTACATTTTGTGTCACTGGTTGTACAACCAATATAAGTGGGGCGCTGTCTGATTTCTCCGGCACCACCACGTTTTCCAAGGACTTTGCTAGTGCTCCTTCGGGTTCGGCAATCACCCTCTTCCTTTTTGATGTCTGATGCACAAGAACAACATTTGAGTGGAAAAACATGGTATGATGACAGATGGAATATGTATTGATAATGGATGGGCATGGCATCTCGAGTTATATGATGAGTAAACTAAGAAGATGGCGGTGCAACAAAGTAGAAGAAATGCAAGACAACATATGCAAGATACGCGCAATCAATAAAACCTTGCCAAATTAGAACAGGAACCTTGATGGGTGAACAGGACAGGCCATCTGCCTTTGACTCCTCGAGGTTAGAATAGTCATTAGGATGATATTCTGAACAAGAATCAACAGGTGGGGAGTGTATGAGTTTCATTGCTTCTAGAATGGCACTCAATGCCTTGGTGCCAATTTTGTAAGTCATTGCAGTGTTCCACATTATTCTTTTGATGCGTGGATTGTGATATTCATTGTAATTGCGTATAATATCTGAGAACCATGAAAACATAAATAGTTGTGAGATTATCTTTGTAATGCAGATGATATTCTAATATAGGGGCGCCCCTGTAAACACTTGTGTGCTATCACTGGATTTTGATGAGAGAGCTCATGTGTGTTGTAATATGGTGCGTGCATTTATATAATCTGGCACAAGTACACATAAAAATAGGCTCCAGAAGTAAGGATAGCTGGCAGATGACGGGTTCATAATATACGGTATAGAGAGTTTATTGCCAAACCATGATAACAAGAGCACACAGCAACTAGCCAGATCATAGTGTACATAACAGGGGTACACCATAACCACGATATATAAATCGGGAAAGTGGAACTGGCTTGAAAATACGGTGTTGTATTGCCGCTAGTAATTGAAAGCCTATCGATCACGTACAGGCCAGCTCTATCAGCTGTTGACTGCAGATGTCCCTGCGCCCCTTCCTGACAAGGAACATACTATACGTACTGTATACAGAATAAACAAAGAGGAACATGTTAAAGAACAGAAGAGGAAGCATATTCTTGAGGTCCCGCTTCATTGCATACAATGTTGGTTGCCCATTCATGATGAATCACAGCGCCCAAAGAAATGCAATTACATGTTGTCTCTCTATATGTGGCAATTTTGAAAAAGAGTCATTACGATCATATTTTGAACAAGAGTCAACAGGTGGGAAGCATATGAGTTTCATTGCATCCAGAATGGCACCCAATGCCTTGGTGTCAATTTTGTGAGTCATTGCAGTGTTTAGCTTCAAGAGTGGACTGCTGCTAGTGCGACACAAAGCAGCTACACAGATCATAGTGTAGATATAATGGGAAAACCTTAAGCATTAGAGTAAAATCAGCAAAGTGGAACTTGCTGGAATATATGTGCTAGTTTGCCGGTACGGCTAGAAAGGCTTCGGATACCAGCTCTCTTCAAGTGAAGGTGCGGTACTGTTAATATCAGTGTAACTCTCAAAGGCGACACAGCTCCCCGCATTTTCTTGCTGTTCTTATAGGATTCAAGTGGGCAGGCCACTACAAATCCTATTCCTATGTTTACAAGATCCTAATAATCAAAGAGGCTCAAAGTGTCCATCAAAACTAACCGTATAGACCTCTACACTGCAAATGTCCCTGCTCATCTTCAGTACAAGGAACATACTGTACTACTATCAAACTCCCTCCGTTCCAAAATATAAGTCTTGGTAGAGATTTCCACTATGGATCACATACAGATGTATCCAGATACATTTTAGAGTGTAGATTCACTCATTTTGCTCCATATGTAGTCCATGGTGGAATCCATACAAAGACTTGTATTTAGGAACGGAGAGAGTACATATTAAAGAAGAACGGAAGAGGAACATGGTAAAGAAGAGCAAGCAGATTTTGGATAATAAAATGTTGGTTGCGCGGTGCCCACACATGATGAACCAGAGCGCATTAAGAATGCAACTCCCAGCTGTCTCTCGACCATTTCAGGCGGTTGGATGAAGATCCTACGTCTCCTAACCCATCTTCTTGCTCGTCTCTGATTCTTCCCATACAGAACACCGCACGGGCCACCGGCCGGACCACCGGCACGCACCGCCCGTGTTCCTCTGCCACCCCACCCCCACCCCCACCCCAACCCCCACCCGCGTTGAGTTTTCTTCATTCGGCGAGGCCCCACAACCACCCGAGCCCCTTCGTTCGCACCGGCGAACTCCGGCGAGCTCTGAAAAATTTAGTCTACTTAGATTTAACTAGTGTGGAATATAAAAGGGGAAACCCATAAGCATTGGGAATATAGTGTTAAGCGTGCCATGGCAGATCTGAAGGTGCAAACCGGACAAAGGCAATGTCGCAACCAAGACAAGAAATCAGAGTAAAGCAGTGGCGATCTATTTTCTTGTTGCGATAAATAAGTTGAGCAGATACGAAAGAGTACCGCCTCTGGTGCAGCACCGTGTACGCATCTGCTGAGAATTTGACGGTGCTGCGGTAGCGATGGCTATCGGCGGCCTAGAACCAGATCTAGGAGGGTAGACGGTGGCGGCGGGGCGCGGTGGAAGAGACGGTCGTAGGAGCGGCACCGGCAAGGTGGACGACGGCGGGCATGAAGCGAGAGGACGGGATGCAAGGATATCCCAGTCCGAAGCCGTGGATGAGAGAGGTCGATCTCTTGTAATGGACGGCGGCATCAGCGTATCAGATCTGGCATGGTGGAGGAGGACGGCGGTGGATGGGGTGGCGTGCGGCGGCGAACGGAGGAGGGTGGGGTGGAGAGGGTGTTTTAGCGCCCACAGAGTACGAATGGGGAAAAGGGAGGTAGAGAGGAAGGGGGGAAACATGTATCCAGGGCGCACTTGTCTCAAATGCGAGGAAATTTACAAACTTAGCCCTTGTTTCAAATTTCTACTACATCACAGCAACATTAGTCGGTTGGGGATAGGACGGTAATCTCGCATACACCGAATATTTGCCGACAAGAGTTTGTTTTTGGCGCCCACCATGTATATGAATACGAATCAGGGAGGGAGTCGATTTCGGCCGAGGACACACTATGTTTTGGCGCCCACCGTTTATGAATTCGGGTGAGAGGCGGTTACGTCACATTTGGGTGAAATTACAAACCTACCCCTATCGAAACCTATAGAAATCCAGCAGATAGGCTTTGCGTGGCAGGGATAGGCAGTAGTAATTTCCATCTCGCAGATTTTGGTTTCGAACGGTTACTGCGACTTTCCCGCTTCGTTCAAATTTTTCACAGTGCATGTTTACGCTCGTGCCAACTCAATTCGAATCCCGTTTGTACTCTATTTTTTTCGGGCGGGATCCATTTTCAATTGGAATTACATTCTATATACATCATTATTTTTATATATACATTCAAAAGCACAACACCATTTATACATAAATATGGTTTACAAATGGCATGATCTCGGATTCATAAGGTTGTATCCATCAATTTGGATTTTCAAATATTTGAAACCACTTTATGTTGAAATCCAAAGTATGCATTCCTCGCTAACTGTCTCCAATTAATGTGTGTTTCATGCGGGTTTTTTTTTACTTCTTAAACATGTATAATGTGTTTCACACACGCAACATATAGTGTAATCCCGTTTAGACATTAATTGCATATAAACCATGCACTGTTTGTAATTAAAGAATCTATGGATCACCAATATTGATAAACTATATAACATTACACGTGTGCCCAAATTCAAATGAATATGAATGTCTGGTACACCAATTTGTGTTCTGATATTACCGATGTCGTGATCTCCAGTTTAAATATTTGAATCCCCTTTAATCCAGATATTCGTCTCATATAGCTATCACTCATGCTTATACAGGACTATCTCTCTGGACCTATACGCCTCTCAGGTATCTCTCGTGCTACCTGTATGTCGACAATGATCTTTTATCTTCGTAACACACTGACAGTACTCTCTCCCTGGACCTTCATCACTCTATCTCTCTCTAAGTATATCTCGCTCCCTGCTATGTGTCTCAAACTATGATTCTCCATGTGGAATCTCTTTCTCTCACACAAACACAAAACTTTGTCTCCCGGGGTCTCATTTCTCTCTACTATTCCCATGTGTGCCACTCGCACACCCCTCATACAGAGATGTCTTTCGCTCCTTAGATATGAGAACCTACGACTCTTCCTCTTAAATATCTCTTTCTCACACACAAACAGAAACTCTGTCTCCCAGGGTCTCATATTTCTCCATTGTTCTCTTGTATGCCGCTCACACACACTCTCTCTCCCTAGATATATCTTGCGTTCCCTCATATGTCTCTCTAGCTATCACTCTCGTTGTGAAATATCTTTCTCTCTCACAGACACAAAACTCCGTCTCTCGGGATCTCATTTCTCTCTAATATCTATTTGTATGTGACTCACATGCACCCTCTGTCTATCTCTCTCACACCCACACACATAACTCAGCCTTCTGATCCACTCGACTCCTATCTCTAACGCACACTAGCTAGCATCTTTATCTTTCTATTTATATGTTTCTCCATCAACATTTTTTCTCGCCCTCACTCTTGATTCCTATCACGCACACTACATATGTTTCTCTCTACATGCAGTCAAGTACCCTCTCACACACATATATAACTTCACCCTCTGAACCACCCGGCGGTCATCTCCAACACCCAAACTAGCGGATGTCCCTCTAGCTAGCATCTCCATCTCTGTATCTATCTGTAGTTTCTCCATCAACATTTCTTTCTAGCACGGAGTCTTTCTTCCTATCACCCACACTATATATGTCTCTCCATACATATGCATTTATAGGTTGATCTCTTTTGCACAATCGTTGTGCCTCACTCCCTCTGCTCGCCATAGATGCATGCTCCAGCCTACACCACTATCTCTTAAAGACAAAAACACATGCTCAATTGTCGGGCCTTCTTCCCTGCATTCTCACATGCATGCATATTGTCATACTGATCCGTCTCTCCCATGTTGTTGATCTTATGACTTATGTCTTCTTTCTTTTATCTCGATCATGCGCGCGCACACACACACACATCCCACGTATACATGTATACCTCTCACACATGCACGTTCAAGGTCTCTATGTCTCCATACATAGTTAATTACCCTCAATCCTAATGCCACATCGAATCGTTCTCCTCTTTTGTGCACATAACTTCCGCCTGGATGGGTAAAACACACACTCACACTTAACAATCTCCTTCTAGCTACCCCCCCCCCCGCCTCTCACTCTTCCCCTATATCCCCGAAACCAATAATACCATCCTTTTGTTTAATTCCCGCCTATATGCACCATCAATATATAGTAGTCTTCCTCGGTGTCTCTCGAACAAACACGTTCTCTAGATATCGACTCCTCTCACGCGCACACACCTTCTCTTCCCTCTCTATGGGAATTTTCTCTCCCGCACCCCATCGTTGGTGGCCTCTGCCATACACATCGCCTCTCTATGATGAAGCCATGCACACTTACACACACGCACGCACACACCCCCACACACACACACACACTAAGACTCCATCTCTCTCTCTCTCTCACACACACACACACACAGTAAGACTCCATCTCACACACACATGCTCTAGGCGGAGCATTTGTTCCTACCACCCTTCATCCAACCTTACCCGTATGATAAACAATCACCTTTATTTACTTGCATAACTTGGACAAATTCCACTTTACTTTAGTAGTCAGCAAACTTATCATTTGTACCCTTATAAAAAAACGAGTTGGCGATGATGGTGTGCCTTCCATCTTGTAATACACACCGTATGATCTATATCTGACGGATAGAAAGAAAACTATGATAATTTTACCAAAGATACCCGCACCTCTCTCCACATCATTATCTCCCTCAACCTCATTGCTCAGCAATTAAAAAAGGAATAAGTCTCTGGAACAATCTAGCATGCATGGTGGCCGCTGCCGCCTGCCGGCGCCGTTCATCCCCATGCCTCCGCCAATTCCGACCACCAGTCACCACCATGCTCCACTCCTCCTTGCCTTATCTCTCATCTTTCATTTTTTCGATGACATTCTCAAGATACCAGTTTTCCAATAAAATTCTCGAGATATCATTAGTTTTTACACATGGGATTACTCCTGCATGGATCAATCACAACAGGTGTTTTGTTAAAAAAAATGCATATTGATGTTCCGTGCAATGCACGAGAATCTTGCTTGTAATTATATAACGCAAATCACGAGCAGGAAGTGACATTTTTTTGACACAACCATGTTAACATGGCCACGTAAATCACTAGGTAAAGTAAATACCATTATACTATATCCTGATGCAAAAGGTTGAGTACCTGTCTGAAGAGTAGAGTCGCACACACGCACTCTGTCTCTCAGAATCTCTCTCACACACACACCAGTTATGTGACGCCCACTTAAGCAGACACGTATGTTACAATTTGTGCACCCGTGGGTACATGTGATGCTGCACATTTATTTAAGCCGGAAGGCGAACTCAAACAGTAGCTGCATTCATTCCCCTCCCGCCGCCTCTTCTCTGGTCGCCGTCGCCCGGTAGCCATGGCCCGGCCGAAGGTAACAACATACGCCATACTCCCGCCGAAGCGGCGCTTTAATATGGAAATTTTAGTGGTCATGCATGCATCTTTTTGTGCTAGCACTCCTATATAAGGGTTGATCGGTCGCATCTCGCGGATGTGCGCGGGCGGTGGAAGAGGAAGGAGAAGGGAAGTGGGCTGTGGAGTAACATTTTTTACCACAATTTCTTAGGAAAGTGAGTGCAATAATTGAGTAGTTTTGCAAATTACCAGTACTACACCTAAAACGGTTCAAAACCTATACTCCCTTGCTAGCGCGCGCTTCCCACGTGAAACGGTCAGCGTCGCCCTGGAGCGTCAGTGCCGCATTAATGCCCGGCCAGAGCGGAGGCGACCTCTCACTGGCGCCGGCTTTGAAGTGGCGCGACGGCCGAGAGAGCGTCGCTTCCTGGTGCACGCTACTGCTCCGCGTCGAGACTGGCCATGGGCCCTGTTTGGATCCATGGGTTAGAGTTAGTTTGAGCTAGTTGGGGCTCAAATAACCCTAAAGTATCCCAGCATGAGGGTTTAAATTGGAGCAAGTTGCACCGAACCCACCAAAAAAAACTATCCCACCCAAGAGGTGCTAACTAGAGATAGTTCTCATTGGGACCACTGAAAAATCACTTTTCTCCCTCCATCAAGTGCATTTATTGTCAATCTAACCCTGTCACCCAAACACCTGTTTGGCTACAGTTAGTTCAGGCTTAGTCATGACTTAGTCTAACCTCTAGCTAAGTTAGAGTATCAAACAGGAGAAGTATAGGACATGCAAGTTGCTCAAAGCATACAGGCAAATTCGTATGTGAAAGGATTTTTTGTTTTTGAAAACAGAACGTGAAAGGAATTTTTTTAGAATGCTCTTGGCATGTTGCTAACATGTGATGAGTTAACCGACCTCAATAGACGGCAAAAATGCCAGCCCGCCGCACTTTGATAGAGACGAGGAGGGAGAAGCGATACAGGATGCTGGATTACTAGAGATAGGTGTCGCACGGAAGCCAAGAAATATGGTGATAGCATGGGTTAGCCGTGTACTAGTATGATGTAACTACACTGGGCTGCCGTGTTTCGTACTCTTCCAGTCCACTGTGGAGATGATTGGTTAATTTTATATCGTTGAATAGTATTAAATATTATGAGTGCAGACGCTCCACCACGAGGTTCCTTGCTCCTTCTCGGTCCTCCGGAATCTATGTTCTTCCACCCTTTTTTTACGTGAGCTTTGTTCATCCTTTTGCCAACACGCAAGACATCTAGCATCAAGGTGCACGTGTTATGCAAGGATCGTTCCATCTATATGAAGAACACGTGGGATTGGAACTACAAGACGGACATGTACCTAGGAGTGGACGTACGAACCTGAGTAATGTAGCGCAGTAAGTGAAGTAGAAAGGCACAAATGGTATGAACATGCGTGGCATATAGGGTGTGTTTGGTTGCGTTCTCGTCTCAGCATAGTTGTTCCCTCTTCATGCATTCTCAACTCAACACCCCTCTTCATGCATGCTCAACTCAACACCCCTCTTCATGCATGCTCTCTTCATGCATGCTTCTAGTGTATTTGTGCTAAACTAGTGTGGACTCATGCACCCTCCATACACTCTACCAAACACCCAAAAGTGGGTCGAGAAGGGAACTCTTGGGCGGCATTTGTCTCTTACTACGTACTACCACTAAATGTTGTACGTGCAATGCACGGTGATGTTATGGAGTACGTGCCTAAGTACTCTACTACTACTATATTAGTTGGAGGCACATATTAACTTTTATATTTGTTTACTTGTATGCCCCGAGACCTTCCAACTAGATGTGTCTTTCTCTCCAGGTCGCACTTTGTATCTTTCATACCACTAAGTACTACTACGTGTGGTCTCCGACGCAGAAGTGGAAGAAGTGGAGACGCTCTACCACGCTGTTTGTTTTTTTACGCTGGGCTCTACCATGCTGTTCATGTCCCACTCCTTTCGCTGACGTGTGGGACATCCAGCATGTGTTGTGTTTGGCACCCTTCATCGTAAGAGTTGAAACGCTAGCATTCATCAGAAATAAAAAATAATTATAAATCAGCAGTGATACTCCCTCCGTCTCAGTTTACAAGTCCTACGCATATACCTAGGTTGCCAATTTGATCACCCTAATGTACACTATATAACACAAAAATTATATCTTTTGAAAATAGAAAATCTGAAGTTTATATTGGTATATTTTTTGTAATATATTACTTATATTAGGTTGGTAAAATTGATGACCTAGGGGTACGCACACGCCTTGTAAACTGAGAGAGATGTAGTACTATTTTTTTGCGAACCAATCAGCAGTGATACTATACCATGCGGTTTCATTGCTCCTCGATATCAGAAAGAATACTTCTGTTCGCCAACATGTGGGACGTCGACCATCCTGCTCCACTTGACATGCATGTAGAACTCCAATGGAGAGTCACCCAGGTCATCGCGCCGCACTAACAATGACTAATGAGCCGTCAAATCACAGGCCCACTTCCCACTTTGAAGTTGCTCGGACGAAGGAACCATCATGACTTTGTTGAATTCCACTTCTTGAAGAAAACTACTGTACCAGCAGTACTGCTAGATACAGTAGTTACTCCAACAAAGGCCTCCTTTCGTTCATAGGATAGGAATTTTATAGGAATATGAAAATCATAGGAAGTGAGATGACATGCATCTCAATTCCTATAGAGAAAGAGATGCCATTTGATGCATAGGATAGGAATTTTTCCATTTAGTCTAGGCTAATGTACTGGTAATTGCTCTAAAAACTACGGTAGTAACTAGTAGTACTCGTACGTGCTCGTACTAAGACACAGACACACACACTAACTACTAGTACTACTACTTCTCACATGCTGGCTAGATGCTGTCGTTCTCCTTCCCGGCTTTGTCAGCGACACCCCACCGTGCTTAGATCTCTGTCGACCTCTCCGCAGCAGCGCGTGTGTCCTTTTCTTTCTTGCGGCGGTGGGCCTCTCTTTTCTTGAGTGCTTTCTGACTTTTCCGCTCCCTCTGTGCGGCTTTGGTCGCCTCTTGCTCTACCGCCCATTCGGCCGTGGCATCTTCAAATTCCTCCCACATAGTTGTGAGGTCGCGAGCAGCGATGAACTCGGCACGGCGGGATGCCATCACTTCCCTACCATTTTGTGTGTGGTCGTGGGCGGCGAGGAACTCGGTGCGGTGGGATGCCATCGCTGCCTTACTGGTTAGTGTGCGGCACGGTGGCATGAACGACGCTTGGTGAGAGCTCTGGGGTGGAGTGGCCGGACAACCGTATAGTGCATTGGTTTGTCAAGAGCTCAAGGACAGAAGACAAAGAAAATTTGGATTCCCCTTCAATCATGGTCATTTATTACCGAGTAAAATGCATTGGTGGTCATCGAACTTGTCTTATACTAGCTCACTTTGATCATTGTATACGAGATATGGTGATTATATGGTCACTGGCTCAGCGTATAGCTCCGTATTTGTCTGGTTGACCAGTCAGACAGCCCGCATGCGCCTCATCAGCTCTTGTTCTTTATCTATCTATGCAGGCCTACCTGTCAATGGAGAAAGAAATACTGTAAAAACCAAAATTATGCGTATGTGGGGAATCAAACCACGGACTCGTCGCTGCAACGCACCCTGGTCAGCCAAATGAAAATGAAATACTTCGCGTCAGACACTCACGCTCACGCTGTCAAAGCATGCTAATGCATGCACGTCGCCCTCTAAATCAAAGTCCTGCTCATGGGGCAACGCAAACGGCGAGCCCATCACCTGCGTGCCCCGGTGGTGCCTGACATTACTGTTTAGACGTTCGATGGAGGCTACGTGAACGCCAAGCATTTATTCACCTGGCTCAACACCAACGGTCATACTCGGGTCGCCTTGCTCATGTATATCGTCCATCACAACGACAATCTATAAAACAGCCTAGCTAGAGAGGGTACTATGGTAGTATGGTATGGAGTATGTACTATCGTGAGCGACCGATCTTAGTGCCACTGCACTCCGAAACCCCTTCCATCGCTAGCGCGCGCGTCCTGCCTGAAACGGTCACCGTCTCTCCAGAATGTCAATGCCGCATTCACCCGACTTAACTGCAGGTGCAATTGGTGTGTTACTGACATGCGGGTCAGATGCCCGTTGGGCCCACATGTCAGCAACCCAACGCATCTGTAGTTAAGTCACTGAAGCAGTGTCCGCATTCACGCCCGACGAACCTACTCCGGCGCCAGTTGTCCATCTGTCTGCCGCGGCTCATTTCCATTCGCCCGCTATATTAACTTGAGCCCCAGCTCCCAGCCATAGCCAAAGACCCACACTTATTCTCCTCCGGTCCCTTCCTTCTGTTGGCACCACTCCAACCATGACCTCCTGGCGCTCCGAAGCTCTCTTGGACGTACTGCTGCAGGAGCAGATGAGGGACATCGGCGGCTCCGCTCCGGGCACGCTCCAAAGCTCTCTTCGATGTACTGTCGCAGGAGCAAACGAAGGAGATCGCCGGCACCCCCCCGGCCTCCCTCCGCCACCACGACCACGAAGCCGGCACGTGTGCGTGGGCGCAGCCGGCAGCGAGGAAGAGTAGTACACGGTAGGTCGCCGCCGGTCTGGTCCCGGGAAGGCCACCGCTACTCCACTCAGTTGACGCCAAGCTTGGTCGGGTAAACATCGGCGGCCGATTAGCCGCTTGACGGTGACGTGGAGGCTGAAATCTTCAGAACCTTGTGCTCCGGAGGAGGAGGTTATCGAGGTGGATGAGGAGGAGGCAAAGGCAATGGTCGGATTTCTCGGTTCATGGCCGGACATGGTGGTCGGGCGCCGTCGATCATTTAGATTAGGTTTACAATAGGTTTTAGTACGGTTTGTGCGAAATATGTAATGAATTTCGTCCAGTTTGTAGGAAAAGTTTTCAAAATGTAATGAATTTCATCCGGTTAATTCGAAATTTGCTTTGTTTGCACGAATTTTGTCCGGTTAGTGCATATAGATGCCGGTGTAAATTTGTGGGCCTGCGCTGGAGATGCCCTAACTATCATGCTATAATCGCTAACAGTCCTCCATTTTTATCTTGCTTACATAAAAATGGAGCAAGTGGACGGCATTGTAGCACGTCATATCACTCGAACTAGCCTGCCTAACGAGCAGGAAAGCACCGCCCTCGTCATTTTATCGATCGATCGCGCGAAAATGTTAAGCTTCGCAAGTTCTAAAGGAAAAGGAGGCACACTTACGACTCATACGCATCGCACCCCCGACAGTCCGGCTCGCACGCCGCTCACCACAGGGGACACGCATTGTCTTGCAATTTCACTGACACGTGGGACTGTAATTGAATAAACCGGCGATAGCCGAAATCCAATCGCTCGGCGGGTGTCGGCTGAGAATAGAGAAATGGGGGAGGGAGAAGAGATCGCCCGCCCGCTGCGCATGGACTCCAAGAAATATATGGTGATAATGTGAGGTGGGTCATGCTTCCAGAGCCCGCTTTGACCGCCCTGGCCCCTCAGGACGCCAGCTGCCCATCGCATGCATAGCAAGTAGTCCCCGCTTATGTGGGGGAGAGAGAGGCATTGACAAAGTCAAGGAGTAACAGTGGAGACAATAGCTTTCATAAAAAATAAACAATGAATACTCGTTGCTCGTCCTCTATAAAGGAAAGAATACGTTCATTCGCCGACATGTGGGACGTCGACCATCCTGGTCCACCTGCCATGCACAAAATTATCCTGGTCTATCCCGGTCGTATCGCAGGCCCAACCTTTCCCACTGTAAGTTGTTCGGACGAAGGAACCATCATGACTTCGTTGAATTCCGCTTCTTCAAGAAAACTTACTGTACCCGCAATACTGCTACCACACGCGAAGACTGGACGGCACTGTACCACGTCATATCACTGAAACCCACTAGGCCAAACTAGCCCACCTAGGTCATCTATTTTGGAATGGAGGGAGTACGTCTCTGCACTGCTATGATTTTGCGTTGCACGTTCTCTGTACTTCTGCTACGATTTTCCTACCCTATGAACCAAATGAGGCATGAATGTATCCGTGTCGACTATTGTCTGATCGATCGCTAAGCCTACAATTTTACTCCCTCCGTTCCAAAATACTTGACTTTCATTAGTCCAAAAATGGATGTACCTGTATACTAAAACATGTCTAGATACATCTATATTTTGACAAATAGAAGACATGTATTGTGGAACAGAGGAAGTAGGAGCTAGGGCTATTGGACGATCGACGAGGGATAAGTATAAGCGTACCACGAGCTCATCAGCCCCAATGTTTCTCTTGGTGGGTGTTTTGCAAGTACTATAGCTCGCACAATAGTTAGCCTACTAACACCAAGAATCATCAAACAAGCCATGTTGATATGATAAATAGTTCAAAATTACATCTAAGCATGCCATATATTACATCAAAAGCTGGTGAGGATACATCTGTTTCCATAACTCGGAGAGGGTTCGCATGATTCATCGCATGATTCACTATCAAACAAAAGTAGCAAGATCCGCCCACACAAGACAGTGCACTAGCCCTAAGATGGTTTGATAACACTCATCGTTCTGGTAACTAAACACAGAGCAATACAAACTACCCTGAAGAATTAGCGCAACCAACTATTTCATGTCATCGATCTCTTGGGCAATGACCACAGCACGGACAGCGGCATGGGAATCGATTTCTGGGGCGATGTCCACAGGACTGACTGCGACATCGGAATCGATCTCTGGGGCGATGTCCACAGGATGGACAGCGGCATCGGAATCAATTTCCGGGGCGATGCCAACAGGACGGGCCACGACATCGGAATCATCAAGGACGTCCACCGGCACCTGCACAACCCTAACATATTAGCAAGCACATTGCAAATAATCAAAAACCACAACTATGGTAATAAGCCATTATTTTTTACCTTGTGCAGCTCACCGAGGCATCTCATCCCTCCGGGGGCCATCTCCTCGTCCTCGATGGGGGCCATCGCCTTGCCATGGGAATACTGCTTCTCAACGGCGACTATCTCCTCAAACTCGGTCTTGAGCCTCACATAGGTGGCAATCAGAGTTCTTCGGGTAAGCACGGTGGGGCCCTTGCTGTTCTTCCAAATTTCTTTGAGGAGTTCGTCCGCCAACGTCCTCAATTCTTTGGCCAGTGCTTGTTTCTTGGAGTTCTTCGTCTCCATGGGTTGTCCCACCAACATGGTCAACTCGTTGGTCGGTGCTCGCTTCCTGGAGATCGCTGTCCCCAGTCGGTTGTCCGCCGGCAACTCTTTGCCTAGTGCTCCAGGATCCATTAATGAACTGACAAACAAAAAGCAATCGAAAGGAAACCACAATCACAATGAAAACGGGAAAAGAATAAGATGTGAGAATCGGTTGGTGCTTCGCAAAAAGAAGATTCTTGGAATGAAACTATAGCAGCATAACTGATTCGCTGTCAGGACCCCGACTCAATGCCACATCGATCTAGCATGTAACACCTCATATCACTTTGCGGCCTCACGCACGGTATTCCCACGGGTGTCGCCTTACCTTTGCCCGGGACCGTTTGCGCCTTTTGGCACACGTATATGATAGTGTCGCTAGCATCCATATGGTAAGGAGCCCAGGCTGACATGGCTAGTCGTAAACCCAAAGTGGCATAGACTTACAGGGACAGGCATCCATGACCCAGCATCGAACGTGTCGGTCATCAGCGAGTGAATCCGGGCTGTAGCACTGGGCTAGCAGGACTCCGGTGAACCGGGCTGTAGCGGGCTAACAGGACTCCGGTATTCATCGTGTGACATTTCCCTGAAGAAACAGACACATGAACAAAGAAGGACACATGCCGGCCAGCGTAAGTGTTCCGGAGCAGTAGCAAGCTACCATGGCTTAGTGGAAGCACTAGGAGACATTTCCCGGTAAGAAAGTCTACTAAGGATAAACAACTAGATAGTCAGATCCCACACATACCAAGCATTTCAATAACATACACACAATATGCTCGATATGTGCAAATACAACATGGCATCACAACATGACTCTACGAGTCAAGTATTTATTTAATAGGCTCCGAGGAGCGAAATATTACAAACATGGGTCTCATGACCCAACATTCAGATCATACAAGTCAAGCACAAGCGGAAGCTTAACATGTCTGAGTACAGACATCTACAAATGAAAAAGGCTAAGAAGCCTAACTATCCACTAGATCCTGCCGAGGGCACAAGATCGTAGCTGAGGTAACAAGCTAAACGTCAAAGTCCACGTGGAACTACTAGTGAGACTGAAGTCTCTCTACAAAAACATAAAATAGGCAAACATGAGTACAAATGTACCCAGCAAGACTTACATCAGAACTAACTACATATGCATCATTATCAACAAAGGGATGGTGGGGTTTAACTGCAGCAAGCCAGCTTTGACTCGGCGGCTATCCTTACGACTGCAAGTAACTCTTTTGAGGTGGCGCACACGAGTCCACATATTCACCATATCAATACACCACTATGGATCCGCTCCCGTCTCCCTACGAGAACGCCATCCATAGCACTCACGCTTATCTTGCGTATTTTAGAGTATCCACTTTCACTTGTCTATGAACTGTACAGGCAACCCAGAAGTCCTTTTCCGCGGACACGGCTATTCGAATAGATGATGTTAACCCTGCAGGGGTGTACTTTTCACACACGCTCTCACCACTTACCGCCGTTTACACGACATGTACTCGGCAACCTTCAAGCGGAAGCCCAACGTGGGTGTCGGCCACGGCCTACCTAAACACTCAAGTCTCTAGTCCAGGTTTATCGCCTATTCGGGTTCCATCCGCGAGGAGATCCGGCCGGGGTTTCGCTCACAGCTCCAAACGATGTGTGCAGGGTTCCCGAGACACCAAAAGGGCGCTCGGTGCATCGGGCCACGGTGTATCTACCGCATCATAGCCCACCCCTAGGGTCAGCGCTACGCACGGCCTCCAACACATATCCTACAAACACCAGAAACTAGTTGCAACTCCTGGACAGAGAACAAGGGTGGTTAAGAAGCCGAGAGGGTCCATTGGTTTCGGGCCCATTGCATGGTAGTAACTATTTCATGTATCACAAACACAGAACTCAGTTCCTGAGGACGGCTTCAATGAGACAACCCACCATGTACTCCTACATGGCCTCTCACCGCTACCTTTACCAAATCGTGTTCACACACTTAGCTCACACACAGTAGGACATGTTCACACACCTCTGATTCACCCCCGATGAATCAGACCTGACTCAACTCTAAGCAGTAGCAGGCATGACAAACAAGCATGAATGAGTAGGCACAACAGGGCTCAAACAACTCCTACTCATGCTAGTGGGTTTCATCTATTTACTGTGGCAATGACAGGTCATGCAGAGGATAAAGGGGTTCAGCTACCGTAGCAAGTAACAGATGAATCATTGTTGTCCTAATGCAGTAAAAGAGAGCAGGAGCGAGAGAGTAGGATTGTATTGGAATGAACAAGGGGGTTTTGCTTGCCTGGCACTTCTGAAGATAGTATAGTTCTTCATCGGTGTCATCGATCACATCGTTGGTACACGTCTACTGAGAGGGGACAAGCACCGAGAAACAAATAAGAAACACAATCAATGAAATGCACAATATGATGCATGATCATGACATGGCAGAATGAGTGTGTTGGCCTAATGCAACTACAACAGATTAAATGGAGTTGGTTTGAATCCAAGATTCAAATTCAAACCCCATATGTGGATATTCAAATGCCATTTATATGATTTGTCCTAAACAGTAGTCATAAGTTGTTCTAACATGCATGAAACCAGTACAGATGGATAGATTGGATTTTTCTGATCATTTTTCATATATAAATTATTTCATTCTGAGTCACGGTTAAATTTCTATGAATTTTAGAAGTTTAGAGCATTTTCTGGAATTTCCTGTATAAAAATAAATCCAGAAAATACTTATTGCATCAGCATTGCGTCACTCTGACGTCAGCAGTCAACAAGGCCGGTCCAGGTCAAATCTGACCTGTGGGACCCATACGTCAGTGTCTCAAGCTGGTTTGGGTGGATGACAGGTGGGACCGGGTCAACAGACACGTCAGCAAGTCAACTCTGTCGTGTGGGGTCAGTCAACGTGTGATGTGGCCAGGTCAAACTGAACTATGGGGCCCTTGGGGGTTAGTTTAAACTAAACGGGAGCTAAACTAGGTGGATTAGGCAGTGGGGCCCGTATGTTACTGAGAGAGGGGGCTAATTAGCGGAGTCATTAGCGACTAATGATGGTGCCACGTCGACTTCGCCGGAGTTCAGCCGGCAACGACCAAACCAATGGCGGAGGGAGTCAGAATTTCGCTATGGGGCTCCGTTTTGAGCGTGGTTTGCTGCTACGGCTTGCTAGAGCTCTCGCGCATCTAGTGGTGGTGGCGGCAGCAGTTGGGATGGCCGGAGTTGACGGCGGCGAGCATTTCCGTGGCGGCCGGAGTTCGGCACCTGCGGGTTTGGCGTTGTAGTGCATGGGAGGGGGAGCTGGTGTGTGTGTTAGGCTCCTGGTGAGGTGTGGAGCATGTTGCCATGCTCGGGAGTGAGCTATGGTGGCTCTGGCCTCATCTGCGTCATCGCCGGCGGCGAGGAGCTCATGGCCCTGGTGAAAGGGGCGGCTAGGGTGCGGGAACAAGCGCGGGGAGGAGGGGGAATGGTGGCGGAACTCATAGCAATCTCAACGGAGGACTCAGCAGGCTCGGGGAGGGGTCGGAGCAAGCGGGGCGGTGAGGGGGATCTCCGGCGGCCGACGACATGGATGAGGATGATGGCGTTGCTTCGAGCGTCCCGCAAGTGCGTGCTTCGTCTTGGGGCTCCGTGGCGTCGAGGCGGAGCCTCTGGACAGCACGGAGAGGGAGAGGCGATGGCCACGGTGGTGTTTATCGGCGGCGGCGACAGTGCTCGGTGGTTGCGTGCGAGAGAGCCAGAGGAGGAGAGGAGCTCGGGAGAGAGTGAGAGGGACTGGGGGTGCGTGGCCGTCTCCGTGGCGCTGGAAGGGCCTCGAGGGCGTGAGGCAGGCAGGGAGGAGGCCACGGTGTCGCCAGCGCTCGCCACCGAGCTGCTTCGGGGCGAGGGGAGGAAGACGACAGGAAGAGGTGGGCTGGGCCAGGTGGCTGGGCTGCCGACTGGGCCGGCCAGGTGGGCTGCGGTAAGTCAGGTGAGGTTTTCTTTCTGTCTCTTTCTTTTTTTTGTTTCTGTTTTCTATTTTGTTTCTCTGTTTTGGTTTAGTAATAATGCTAAACCATTTCATAAAATCCTGGAAATAATTATGGGTGCTTCCTGAATTATTCCAGTGACCCATAACAATTTCCAACATTTTTGGAGCATCTAAAATCTATATAGCATTTAAATAGCCCCAATTCAAATATGTTTGGATTAATTCAAAGTCCAAATATGTCCTGCAAAAATGTGAACCATTTTTGGTAGATGCTTCCAACATTATCCAGAAATGATGAACATTTTTAAAAGCCATTTGAAACACTGAGAAAATTTTAGTTGAACCTAGTGAATTCTTTTGATGCTAGGGTTTAGGCAATCCCCATTTCAGGTTTAACTAAAATTTAAACATGATGCAACACCAGATGCTAGCACTAGGCATTAATATAACTAGGGATGTGACAACTCACCCCCACTAAACAAGAATCTCGTCCCGAGATTCAAGCGTAGGGTAAGATGAAGGGGAGCGGCAAACTAACACAATCTTCACGATCCAGGTTGCACTTCAAATAAACGTTGACTCGATCACCATCATTGTCTCGATGTCTTGCTCCAGGAACTTCAACCAACATGACAAAGGGAGGGAAGGGAAAACTCTAGAAAGATCGATCTCCTTGGGAGATCGAAACAACTCAGGATCAGCTCACGGGGTGAGTCATAGCAACATCTTCGAGCTAAGACACGAAGCACATCCATAGGAATGGAGTGAAGCAGATGACGAAGGTTCCACTAGGTAGATAACAATTTCACTTAAGAAGGTGGTGATTGGTTGTCAACGTAGCGAAGAGTTGAGTTGCCATGATACTATAACAAGAAATCTTGAGGCACGTGACTCGCAGAAATATTCCCTTAAGTGGCAAAAAGAATTACTTTTGATTTGGAGATCATTGAAACTCTTCATACCAGCCCAAGGCAATTTGCAATCGATTACTTGAAGGAGCTCGGAAGAATGGCATATTCCGACTAGAATGGATGATGTGGACTACCTTGTAGAAGACAAGCAATAGATGAATTTTGCTTATCACCGGAAATGGATGGGACCCATGACAGGACCACTTTTGAAGATGATATTGGACAGCAACTACCGAGAAGGCCAGCCATGGGGGATTGGCACAATGGTGGTGCAAGCTGGGAAAAATGCAAATGCTAGGAATGATCCAACCATCATATCTGCCTGAGATCAGATCTGTTGGTGTCAGGACATTCCAGACTCATCGAGTCTAGGAAGAAAAATGAAAGTTTGCAACACAAATCGACGAGATGACGTTGCGTGATTCTCGGGGAATGAACTACGATAGCAAGCTCCAAAATATGAGCTGGTTCTGCTACAAACATGTGAACACGTTGTCCCAGACAAACATGATCCCATGGTAGTCTTACAATAAAACACAACCGAGTTCAGGAGGGGAACTATCATCGAGGATATCGAAGTCCTTGCATAAGTCTTGCTCTTAAGAAGGAACTTCTTCTCCTTGAACAAATCAACCAGTGGCTTGGTGTGCTAGGGATACGTATAGCATGAAGATGATTAGTCTATCCGACCATAGAATACTTCGCACATGCATGACTGACTTGGGATGATTCCAAAGAAAACAAAAACAATCTTTCTCGAACTCACGGCGACAACTTGCACCAAATGCACGTGAATCAGAGGAAGTCACTTCTTTCATCCAAGCATATTCTTCATGAACGAAACACGAAGATAATGCTTATATAAGTTTCCAATACTAGCTGAATGTTCAACACGAATCATGAAGGAGATAAAAATGTTGCTGATGGGCTCAACAACAACTCATCTAGGTTTCCATATAAGTGGAGTTCCACAATTATGTGAACAAGGCGATAGCATCGGTCAGACCAAAAGATATAACGGTGTATGCCGAGGAAACAACCACAGGTAAGACAACATTACGAATATCATTGGTTCTGAATTGACTTGACGATAGCCCATACTCAAGTCAAAATTTTGATAAGGCAATAGATCCAACAACTAATCACAGGGACCAATTGGTGGAGATATCATCTTTCTTCAACAACCACATAAACACAAGGATATCCCTTTGAAAATGAACTAAGTCGGACAAACTTTCATCTTCCAACTCTCCAAGTTGTTGTTCAGTTTACCAACTAGCTCAGGGTATCCAACACAGATTTTTGGAGAAAGGGTGGTTTACAGAATAAACCAACTTGATCACGAACTCAACATAGCGGTCAGGTGACGACCTGGTGATACTTCCGAGAAGATATCGGAAAATCACGAACCACCGATATGCTATTAAGCTCGAGAGCAGTCTTGCTTTTCAGGGCAAGATGATATGATCAAAAGAGCGAGGGATTGACAAATAATCCTAACTCAATGATCAAAGAGTGCACCGGAAATAGGGACTAGGTAGCACAATCAATCTTAGGGTGACGATTCAATAATCAACACGCTAAGAATGAGGTTATCGTCCATTTAACTACCAAGCAACGGAGTTGCTAGCAGTATTGATTTCACACATCATAGTTCACCTGTCGGCATTCCGGTTGCAACAACACGGGAATCGAGAAATGAACAATGATGGCAAGAAGTATCACTGCATCAAGGATTCATTAGAGATAGTGCAATTCTCATGACGATCCTGACGTAAAGAGGGTAACACTTCAGAGTAGAACGGATCAAAAGTTTGATTGTATTTTGATCTGCGGAGTACAACTGCTTTGACCCAATCCTAGAAATGGACAAGGTACTGGAGTTTGTTTCTCCTAGTCATTTCGGAATAGAATGGCTTGACGGACCACAAGAGTAATAGGTATCGATGAACGAATGCACGCATACTCTTGACTATCAAATGATAGACGAGGGTCAGAAGACAATTAAGAGGGACAACTCAAAGAACATATAATTTTCTGAGTTGTGGATGCATAGATTAGTATGTCGAACCAAGTTCAACATGTTTCTTCCGGATAACCCATGCAGAGAGGTAGGACTGGCAGAGTCACGATTTATGAATGGAGAACTCCTCAAGAGTACTCTGATTGTGATCTTTTGGTTCAAATAACTTCTGCCTGAATGGTTCATGGTATTTGGAAGAAGGAAATACCACGGACCTCGAGGACTATCGCAAGGTTACTAATATCCTAAAGGAACTAGCAGACACTATCAACATGAAGTAAGTAGAGTGAATCTCGGGTTCAAGAACCCAGGAATAGAATACCTACTCCTAAGTAGCATCACGGGATGCTTTCGAGAATAAAGGCCAGAATCATCACACTCGGAACGCAAAACATGGTTCGATTACTAGGTGGCACTCTAAGACACCTAGGTCATAATAATAAATCCAGCATATATGTCAAGGCAACAGAGTACCTCAACTCACCAATTAATGTGATTAATCTGGCCCAAAGGGACATCAGAACGGGAGGAAGGGATTTTGCAAATGCTTTAGACTATTTAGAAACCTAGGATGACTCGGATAGCATAACGGCTGTAAATGCTCAAAAAGATTGGAGACATGCTACAAAAATGGTGGCATAGCCACTTAGAAGCACAATATCAAGGTTTCGAGATCAACAGTTAACATACGGAAGTAGTAGGAACTGAACCGAGGCTTAAGTCTAACAATTCTATAAGTCTACGGATTAGTAACAAGTGATCCTGATAGAAAGAAGATAAAGCCTAGTTCCTTAACCCCGCAGGAAAGATAAGATGACTTGGAACAGAAGGGCATAAGGTATAAGGAGTAAAAAGAGCCTTACGTTCCATCCCACAATCAATTCCCTTACATAACTAAAGAATTTCTAGACTCAACTTCGACCAGTTTAGCTTGGTAATCCTACGGGCAGTCAAGCTCTGATACCAACGCTGTTAGGACCCCGACTCAATGCCACATCGATATAGCATGTAACACCTCATATCACTTTGCGACCTCACGCACGGTATTCCCACGGGTGTCGCCTTACCTTTGCCCAGGACTGTTTGCGCCTTTTGGCACACGTATGTGATAGTGTCGCTAGCATCCATATGGTAAGGAGCCCGGGCTAACATGTCTAGTCGTAAACCCAAAGTGGCACAGACTTACAGGGACAGGCATCCATGACCCAGCAGCGAACGTGTCGGTCATCAGCGAGTGAATCCGGGCTGTAGCACTGGGCTAGCAGGACTCCGGTGAACCGGGCTGTAGCGGGCTAACAGGACTCCGGTATTCATCGCGTGACATTTCCCTGAAGGAACAGACACAGGAACGAAGAAGGACACATGCCGGTCAGCCTAAGTGTTCCGGAGAAGTAGCAAGCTACCATGGCTCAGTGGAAGCACTAGGAGACATTTCCCGGTAAGAAAGGCTACTAAGAATAAACAACTAGATAGTCAGATCCCACACATACCAAGCATTTCAATAACATACACACAATATGCTCGATATGTGCAAATTCAACATGGCATCAGAACATGACTCTACGAGTCAAGTATTTATTTAATAGGCTCCGAGGAGCGAGATATTACAAATATGGGTCTCATGACCCAACATTCAGAGCATACAAGTCAAGCACAAGAGGAAGCTTAACATGTCTGAGTACAAACATCTACAAATGAAAAAGGCTAAGAAGCCTGACTATCTACTAGATCCTGCCGAGGGCACAAGATCGTAGCTGAGGTAACAAGCTAAACGTCGAAGTCCACGTGGAACTACTAGTGAGACTGAAGTCTCTCCGCAAAAACAAAAAATAGGCAAACGTGAGTACAAATGTACCCAGCAAGACTTACATCAGAACTAACTACATATGCATCATTATCAACAAAGGGATGGTGGGGTTTAACTGCAGCAAGCCAGCTTTGACTCGGCGGCTATCCTAAACTAAGACTGCAAGTAACTCTTTTGAGGTGGCGCACACGAGTCCACATATTCACCATATCAATACACCACTATGGATCCGCTCCCATCTCCCTACGAGAACGCCATCCATAGCACTCACACTTATCTTGCGTATTTTAGAGTATCCACTTTCACTTGTCTATGAACTGTACAGGCAACCCAGAAGTCCTTTTCCGCGGACACGGCTATTCGAATAGATGATGTTAACCCTGCAGGGGTGTACTTCTTCACACACGCTCTCACCACTTACCGCCGTTTACACGACATGTACTCGGCAACCTTCAAGCGGAAGCCCAACGTGGGTGTCGGCCACGGCCTACCTAAACACTCAAGTCTCTAGTCCAGGTTTATCGCCTATTCGGGTTCCATCCGCGAGGAGATCCGGCCGGGGTTTCGCTCACAGCCCCAAACGATGTGTGCAGGGTTCCCGAGACACCAAACGGGCGCTCAGTACACCGGGCCACGGTGTATCTACCGCATCATAGTCCACCCCTAGGGTCAGTGCTACGCACGGCCTCCAACACATATCCTACAAACACCAGAAACTAGTTGCAACTCCTGGACAGAGAACAAGGGTGGTTAAGAAGCCGAGAGGGTCCATTGGTTTCGGGCCCAATGCGTGGTAGTAACTGTTTCATGGATCACAAACACAGAACTCAGTTCCTGAGGACGGCTTCAATGAGACAACCCACCATGTACTCCTACATGGCCTCTCACTCGCTACCTTTACCAAATCGTGTTCACACACTTAGCTCACACACAGTAGGACATGTTCACACACCTCTGATTCACCCCCAATGAATCAGACCTGACTCAACTCTAAGCAGTAGCAGGCATGACAAACAAGCATGAATGAGTAGGCACAACAGGGCTCAAACAACTCCTACTCATGCTAGTGGGTTTCATCTATTTACTGTGGCAATGACAGGTCATGCAGAGGATAAAGGGGTTCAGCTACCGTAGCAAGTAATAGATGAATCATTGTTGTCCTAATGCAGTCAAAGAGAGCAGGAGCGAGAGAGTAGGATTGTATCGGAATGAACAAGGGGGTTTTGCTTGCCTGGCACTTCTGAAGATAGTATAGTTCTTCATCGGTGTCATCGATCACATCGTTGGTACACGTCTACTGAGAGGGGACAAGCACCGACAAACAAAGAAGAAACACAATCAATGAAATTCACAATATGATGCATGATCATGACATGGCAGAATGAGTGTGTTGGCCTAATGCAACTACAACAGATTAAATGGAGTTGGTTTGAATCCAAGATTCAAATTCAAACCCCATATGTGGATATTCAAATGCCATTTATATGATCTGTCCTAAACAGTAGTCATAAGTTGTTCTAACATGCATGAAACCAGTACAGATGGATAGATTGGATTTTTCTGATCATTTTTCATATATAAATTATTTCATTCTGAGTTATGGTTAAATTTCTATGAAGTTTAGAAGTTTAGAGCATTTTCTGGAATTTCCTGTATAAAAATAAATCAAGAAAATACTTATTGCGTCAGCATTGCGTCACTCTGACGTCAGCAGTCAACGAGGCCGGTCCAGGTCAAACCTGACCTATGGGACCCATACGTCAGTGTCTCAGGCTGGTTTGGGTGGATGACAGGCGGGACCGGGTCAACAGACACGTCAGCAAGTCAACTCTGTCGTGTGGGGTCAGTCAACGTGTGATGTGGCCAGGTCAAACTGAACTGTGGGGCCCTTGGGGGTTAGTTTAAACTAAACGGGATCTAAACTAGGTTGATTAGGCAGTGGGGCCCGTATGTCAGTGAGAGAGGGGGCTAATTAGCGGAGTCATTAGCGACTAATGACGGTGCCACGTCGACTTCGCCGGAGTTCGGCCGGCGACGACCAAACCAACGGCGGAGGGAGTCGGAATTTCGCTATGGGGCTCCGTTTTGAGCGCGGTTTGCTGCTACGGCTTGCTAGAGCTCTCGCGCATCTAGTAGTGGTGGCGGCAGCAGTTGGGGTGGTCGGAGTTGACGGCGGCGAGCATCTCCGTGGCGGCCGGAGTTCGGCACCTGCGGGTTTGGCGTTGTAGTGCACGGGAGGGGGAGCTGGTGTTTGTGTTAGGCTCCTGGTGAGGTGTGGAGCACGTTGTCGTGCTCGAGAGTGAGCTATGGTGGCTCTGGCCTCGTCTGCGTCATCACCGGCGGCGAGGAGCTCACGGTCCTGGTGAAAAGGGCGGCTAGGGTGCGGGAACGAGCGCGGGGAGGAGGGGGAATGGTGGCGGAGCTCACAGCAATCTCAACGGAGGACTCGGCGGGCTCAGGGAGGGGTTGGAGCAAGCGGGGTGGCGAGGGGGATCTCCGGCGGCCGACGGCATGGATGAGGATAATGGCGTCGCTTCGGGCGTCCCGCGAGCGCGTGCTTCGTCTTGGGGCTCCGTGGCGTCGAGGCGGAGCCTCTGGACATCACGGAGAGGCGAGGGAGAGGCGATGGCCGCGGTGGTGTTTGTCCGCGGCGGCGACAGCGCTCGGTGGTTGCGTGCTAGAGAGCCAGAGGAGGAGAGGAGCTCGGGAAGAGAGTGAGAGGGCCTGGGGGTGCGTGGCCGTCTCCGTGGCGCTGGAAGGGCCTCGAGGGCGTGAGGCAGATAGGGAGGAGGCCACGGTGTCGCCAGCGCTCGCCACCGAGCTGCTTCGGGGCGAGGGGAGGAAGACGACAGGAAGAGGTGGGCTGGGCCAGGTGGTTGGGCTGCCGACTGGGCCGGCCAGGTGGGCTGCGGTAAGTCAGGTGAGGTTTTCTTTCTCTCTCTTTCTTTTTTTGTTTCTGTTTTCTATTTTGTTTCTCTGTTTTGGTTTAGTAATAATGCTAAACCATTTCATAAAATCCTGGAAATAATTATGGGTGCTTCCTGAATTATTCCAGTGACCCATAACAATTTCCAACATTTTTGGAGCATCTAAAATCTATATAGCATTTAAATAGCCCCAATTCAAATATGTTTGGATTAATTCAAAGTCCAAATATGTCCTGCAAAAATGTGAACCATTTTTGGTAGATGCTTCCACCTTGATCCAGAAATGATGAACATTTTTAAAGGGCATTTTGAAATCACTGAAAAATATTTTGGTTGAACCTATTTGAATTCCTTTTGATGCTAGGGTTTGAACATCCCCATTTAAAATTTCCATGAAAGTTAAACATGGTGCAAGCAAGATGCAAACACTAGGCAGCACTAGGAGCTAGGGATGTGACATTCGCCCACCTTTCCTTCGTCGGTACAGAAGAAAAATGGCAGAAGTGAGTTGCCTGGAGTAGGGTTTTCTTCAAGAAAGGGAAGAAAGGGCTTGAACAAGCGTTCCAGTGAATGATGGTTGCTTCGTCCAGTCCAACTTGGAGGCCACCTTACCACTGTTGGTAAAGGTGTGGGTTTTGTGATATGACGGGTCATGATGGCCACACCGGGGTGACAGGTGAGTCTCGACTGTAGCACCTCGTTGTGATTTGGTGGATGGCAGGCAGGCCCAGATGCTTTCAAATGTCCTGCATGTAGATAGAGCGGCTAGTCATATAGGAGTGCTCAATATTGTGCACCGCGACCAAGGCGGAGAGGAAAACGAGAGAACTACGTAATTAATGCATGAGCTTAATTAGGGTAGTTTTGTAAAGTAGTACGAGATACTACCTCCGTCTAGATGAATAAGTCATTCACGTTGTTCTAGGTCATCGATTTGAGGAATTAAATATGTGTTATATGTCATGAAAAGTATATCACTAGATTTCTACAGGGATGTAGTTTCTAAATATATATATTTTTCACATATAATACATAATTAGATAGTTAAATCGTCAACCTAGAACTATGTGAATGACTTATTCACCTAGACGAAGGTATTACATTCCTCCAATCGCAAAATGCCTTGGTTCATGAGATTTGAGATTTGAGCCCTATAAACCGGAAGGGAGGGAGTACTGCACGGCTGCACGCAGTGTAGTCTAGTCACTTGTTGAAATCTCTAGAAAGGCAAATACTCCTTTCTGGTTTACAGGGATATACTACTCCCTCCGTCTAGGTGTGTAAGTCATCTTACGAAAACCAAATAGTCCCAAAACACTTAGGCGCGGTGCATTAACTTCTACCTTGTTTCTTGTTTCTTGACGTATCAACCAATAAGATATGAGAGGTGTGCATTCTTTTAATGACTTGCAATGGCTAGTTCATTGCAAGCAATGCTATTAATTAGCAAATAAACATTGGTGACCCTAGGAGGAAACGGTGCTAAGCGCGTGGACCTATGCAGAATGAGTATCAACCAATGGATGATGGAGTTTAATTGTTAAACAATAGCAATTTTGTCTCATGCAAGAGCCTAGCTACTATATGCGTGCTCCAAGGCACCACACCACGCGAGCGTTTGCAACTGCCACGTTCGGGTTGCGCTTGGCTCTTCGCCTCTTCGAGAAGATGAACAATGATGTTACTCCTACTTCTACAGTATCGAATCCACTGCTGCATGTCCGTCCACCTCATGCGGGAGGGATAGCGTGTAGCGAAAACTTCTACTTACTGCTCCTGCCTTTGCGTCTATGACTGGTGGGTCCAACAGGTGGTTGGCCCTCCTGTCATGTAGCCAAAGGCAGGTGCAGTTAAGGCACCGGAGCTCAGTCCGTGAGGGAGAGGGCGTTGTAGTAATCAAATTTCTCGGTCTTGTACGAGTTGACGCGACACATCAAAGCACTGCACTCGATATAAGGCTGGTCATAGTGGGGAGTAACTTAGACTAGTAACATGCATATGTTACTAGTCTATGTTACTTATCTCTATAGTGCATAGTATCATAGATTAGTATCATAGGTGGTCTCATTTATTGACATGCATGACACATAGTAGCATCACATTTATTTTGTTACGGTATCGACCTATGTTACCATAACCATCTCTCTCTTCTTTAATTGCCTGCCACATAAGCATGTTTGCGAGTCCCAAGTGCATGATACTACTTATGTTACCCCCACTACGGCCAGCCTAAGTCTTTTTACACATTTCAAATGGACTACTTCGTATGTAGACATATTCTGCTTCGTATGTAGTCACTTGTTGCAATCTCTAAAAAGACTTATATTTGGAAACGGAGGGAGTACAACGCATGCATGCATGCCGTGACTTTCCTTTTGATACTTGCATGTGTTGATTTGATGCACCTTGCCAAATTTTGACTATAAATTTAACTAACCAAATTTTCATGCATGTCACAAAAAATTACGGGGCTGTTTGGATTGTGACTATGTTTGTCTTATGTTGCCACATTATTTTTCCCACACTTGCCACACTTGCCTAACCTGAGTTGCTCAAATTGTTAGACACACTTTGGCTTGCCTAAGGGAATCTTGCCACAATTTTTGTGTCTATGACACATTATTTTTGTGTCTATGACATGTGGAGTAGAAAATATAAATAATAATGCATGTTGGGGCAACCCACGTTTCCGCTAATTTTAGCCGTGGGCTTGTTCACAATTTTTACGAGGGGGTGGTTGTTCATTTAATGGAGGGACTTGTAGTACCAGACTTGAACGATACAAAGTGCGACATGTCACACCGTAACACCACTTGGAACAAGCGGGTAGCTATCTCAAAAAACAATCAACAACTAAAAAAACCGCGACCTGGCATGTAGTAGTACACAATTTTAAACGATTGTTTTGATGGAGTGAAAAAGGAAAACTACCCCACTACGTATATATAGGCCGGAGCCTCCGCGCTTGCTTGCTAGGGTTGCTCTATTCACACACTCTCATCCTCTCCAGATCTAAACAAGATAGGGGTAGTAGCACTGTCTTTCTCCCTTCAAAAAACACTGGCTTTCTATCCTCACCGCTGGTTACAGATCCGGACATATCCCCCTCCACCGGTGAAGGGGAGGAGGGGCAGCGTTTAGGCCGTCGTCGATAGCGAGGGAGGAGACCCACTGCCGGCCACACCGTTATCTCTGGCCGAGCGCCGGCGCGGGAGGTCCTCTGATCCCTTCGTCGTTGCCTGTGGGCGGATCCGGCCTCCCGCCGCCCACCTATCCACATCCCGACGACCTTCAGGTATATCTTCGTTCGAAACCGCCTTAGCTCTACCTCCCCAGCTCGCTACGTCGCTGCATGTGCATCATTTTCTACCTCTCAGCCCCTCTCGATCGGATGGTCCAACGTCACCTAGTATTTTTTTTCTTCTATTGTTAGAGGTAAAGCTACTTCATGGAGTCGAATCTTGTACTCCCTCCGTCCGAAAATACTTGTCATTGAAATGGATGTATCTAGATGTATTTTAGTTCTAGACACATCCATTTTGATGACAAGTAATTCCGGACGGAGGGAGTACTTGGTTCAAACAAGAAATAAAGTGGGGGTGGGGGAATTTAGTATGTACATCGGACTTGGTACAAACAGGAAGGAAAGGGGGTGAAAGTAGTACAGACTGGTCATCCAACCGGTATCTTGGTCGAAAAGGGAAATATAGGGGTAACGTTGTACACAGTGGTATGACCAGGACTAGATTTGCTATCCACACATAGGAGTAGGTGGCTAGAATGAACAAAAATGGGACCGACCCAGATATGTTTCTTGGATGTTTGTTTCTCGGGGGAACAAACTATGAATCACCACTTTATGCCCCTGTTTACGTACATGGTGCTGGACTGCTGGTGCATCCACTGTCCCATGCCCTTATACCAAATATTTAGTTGTTCTTAATCTAATGTCCCTGGTAAAAATGAAGCCATGCCACTGTTATAAGCCACGACAAGTTTAGCCAAATGTTTTTGCCTGTAATTGTTTGAGACTCTGACTGTTTCCTCTGTACCTTTTTGTGCAAACAGGGATATCCAATTCACCTGGTTGCTGTTGTGACCTTTTGGTGCACTGCACAAAACTCTTCTTAAAAGAAGTGACTTTTGTGCTGTTTAACTGGAATGTCAGAATGGAACAGTTGGTTCATTTCGGTGGAACTGCACAAAGGGAGATCTGTGTTCCAATCCTCATCATCCATATTGGCGCCATAACCTTCCTTTAGGTAAGAATGATATTTAATGCATGTGTTCATCTCTATTTTCCGACTGCCATGAGAAAATAATGCTATTTTTTACTAGTACACTTGTACTCCCTCACTGACAAAACCAATTCTGAACTAGAAGGCCAATCATGTACTTGGTTTCACCAACTGGTGAGGAGAAAGAGAAACAGAGCATGAAGAGGAAGAAGAAGAAGGAGGAGGAGGAGGAAATGAAGAAGATCACACGATGGTACCGTCCTATGTTATCCTGACATCTTGCTAGTGGTGTTGTATTGTTGTGTTGCTACTAGTCTTAATTTACTTGGAAGACTAGCAAGATGCTCGTTCGTTGCACGTAACATCGAGATGCACTTAACAACAAGATCACCAAATCTGTTTTTTGTAAGAGTATAAGAGTAATAGATAATAGAGTAGAGATAGATAGAGAAATGCAGCATAGTAGTACTTGGCTTAACGACACATCATACTAATTAACCGGATTCTCGATGCATGTGTGACCCAGCTCTACACGATCAACAGTGCCAAGTTGATCTTGCTGAAGCCGAGGCCTCAGTCGAGGCCATTCAAGGGCTCCGGCAATGTCTCCCTTACATGTGAGACGATCCTCCAGGGAGCCCTTCCACTTCTGTCGTCTCTCCTGCAAGGTCACTTAATTAATCAGGAGTACTTAAGTAGCACTAATTTATTGCTGCCTAATTTTCCCGTCAGAGTTAAACAAATCTTTAGTAGCACCCTATGCTGAATCATGTATGTGTATATATGTATCTGGAGGTGAATCATGTGGTGGAGCAGGGAGGGAATCTTGGTAGTGTCATGACATAATAATGCTATTGTCTTTCTATCCTTTCTCACTAAGCTAATGAAGGTTTCACCTTTTTCCTACTTGTGCAAACAGGGATCATGTTGTGCCAATCGTACATTTTAGTGGAACTGCACTAGAGAATACAATGAACTGTATCCCAGCCAGTGCTTTAACTCTGCTAGAAGTTCTTGATAATCTTTCGATATAATCTCACCACTGGTAAACAAGAGTTATTTCAACCATACATTTGAAGTGCACAAAAATATATACTATTGAGTGATTCCAGTGAGTGCTTTATCATCTCTTCTGGAATTACTTGAATAAGCATATTTTGCTCAGGTTGGTACCAGCCTAAGGCCTTCAGCCATATTAGTTTGTTGTACCTATATATGTATTGTGCTACTGTGTTGCTACTGTCATGAGAAACTCCTTTATCTTTGCACGTTAAAGTTTTGCAACCTATGATACATGGCAATGTTTTGAGTGTTGAGCTAATTGGCACTGATTAAATAAACTAATACCTCTCTTTAAGCAAGACTACTATGTTGCTAACTTTACCCATTAAGATAATGAGGGTGCTTCTGTTTGTTAGTGTATGTTTCATCAACTAGTCCCACTATTACAGTAATCTCACTCTCTCAATATATGTGCCAACAGGGATGCTCGATTTTGGTGGAACTGCACAAAAACTTTGGGTGCTTCATTGCCTCGACCGCTTCCTTCCCTTCATGTCAGTCGCTTTGTCTCGGCTTGCTTGCTTCCTTCGTTTCCTGTCAGTCGCTTATCTCGACTTCCAGTGAAAGGAAATAGTAATTGATATGCTACCTCACACAGGTTGGTACTGGGCTTTATCCTGATTATTGTGCTTGTCATGTATTGGTAATTTGGTATTGTGCTACTGTTTGCCGATTTTATAAAGGAGTAACTTGGAGCCTGAACTCGCAGGCAAATCATTGCATTGGGTGATTTCAGTAGAACTGCACAAAATGATCAGATGGACAGATACTTATGCTGCTGCCATGTACTCCAAAGTTCACTCAGACAAGCATCGATGTTGACAAGAAGTGCCTATATTCATTCGAGTATCAACCGGCGTCAACCAGTTGTCAAACTCCCAAGTATTAGGAGAGTGAACGCCAAAAATATTGCTTGGCGCATAGCCCAGAAGAACACAGTCCAGTCTTTGGTCCCAACTTGTGCCTTTTGGTTATCGGCAGATATGGTAGCGAACTGTATGGCATGGAGTCTAAAGATTCCAGACAAGTTGGTTGACGCGTATATTCATCTGGCACTTAATCAGTCTGCACGCCAGGGATGCTCCATTTCAGTTGAACTGCACAAAAAATTTGGGTGGTTCATTTTCTCAACTGCCTCCTTTCTCGTCTGCAATGTAGAATTTTGGCGAGCTACAGGACCAAGATGAGCCAGTAAACTAGTTGGATGAAAGTAGTGGCCAAGTTGCTCAAACCTCGCTCGGCACGAGGCCACTATTTGAGGATAAACCTACAAGCAAAGTTCAGATTGTCTGTGCTGCCTCTTATGTACTCGAAAGTTTACTCGTACAAGAACTAATTTTAGCAAGAAGTACCTCCGACTGAACACCATTTACCAGTCTGTACCCTAGGTAATTAAAGTTCGTCCATGGATCATATTGGCTGTGATCTCAATCATTTGGATGCATAAACATACTGAACATGTGTATATCTGAATCTTTTTGTGAATTATGCATGAATATTGTCGTGTGATCTATCAATCATTTGGATGCATAGATATGCTGAGCTTGTGTATATATGAATCTTTTGAGTTGTTGATAGTGAATGTTGGCTATGAATATGAACGTGTCC
Organism: Triticum aestivum; assembly: GCF_018294505.1. Classification (NCBI taxonomy): domain Eukaryota; kingdom Viridiplantae; phylum Streptophyta; class Magnoliopsida; order Poales; family Poaceae; genus Triticum; species Triticum aestivum. The sequence continues at coordinate 677,687,901 of NC_057801.1, forward strand.
TGTGAACCTGAGTTTGATACGAATGTTTACCTTTTCTGTTGTATTTGTGTGTGAACTTGTTAGTATGCCTACTGTGGGGTATGTGACGTGTGGGTGTCAACGGCACACCTTCTTCCTGAGAAGAATTGCACCTGCTTTGTTAGGGTAGCAACGGCGCATCAGCTCTTTTTAATCTTTTTATTACTCTGTCTTCCCCTCTCCCCTGCTCAACCCCTGCGTAATGTTTTCGGCCTCAAAACAAACATAGTACTGCGTTGTTTTTGGGGCTTGTTGAAAAATCGAGTGCTGGTTTCTGTAGGTTGGCCCGCCCAGCAAATGGGCTGCTGGTCCACCACGACAGACTGGGAGGCTAAAAATACAAGTTGTATGGTGCAGAGGCAAGTAAAAAACGCTATCGAGAGCCATCCACTGAAGAAAAAAAATCGCTCCTGATGTGCTTCTTCAGTCGTGCCGCCGGCCCCCTCTTTAATCCAGTTCGCTCGGGGATCTGGTATCATTTTTTTCCAGAGGGCGAACAAGTATCAGCTAGGCCTAGGTTTTGTATTTTAACATGCGTAGCCCACGACATACGGAGACAGTGGTTTCAACTTATTTTTTGAGGTCCATACCGGCCTATGGGCTTTTTCTTAAAGATCGGCAGCCCAATGTATTTTTTAACAAAACGCAGGTCTCTGTTATATTTATCTATATATAAGAATAATAATGTTGTGTCCAATTTATGTTTTCCCTTCTAACCACATTATATATATTTATATTATTACTATTATCGTATATTTTATAGAGACTTTTATATACATTATAAAAACATCCCACGTGTTATTAACTTATAAAAGTAAATGTTTAACGGAAGTTGGCAAGGAAAATCCTGGTTGTTTTTGACTCACAGGCAAGGAAAATCCTGGTGATTGCGTACAAAAGCTTGCGAAGATTTTAAGGACCAATTTAATAATAACGCGCTCATTTTTATTTTGAGCAATAACTCGTTAATTTATTAATTATATATAAAAAATGTGCCTCTCCGGTTTATTCTTTGATATTAATTGCTCCTTCTAACATAACATTATATATATAACGAGCCCAGCATTTTGTTTTTTGAGAATCACAGCGCACTTTATTGCCTAAGTTCAATGCTTACAGGGATACATAAATGAGCAGGTGGTGCATCAAGCCACACATGCCTACCTATATCAAGAGATGTAGCCATACGTGCTAGTCTATGAGGCTCCTCATTACATTCGCGTTGTTCATGACTAAAAAGACAAACCCTAAATAAATTGCTTCGTTCTTTGATCTCATGAAACACCATACAATGTCCACCAAGGTTCTTTGGTGCTTCGATTTCCTGGACGACTCTCAGACAGTCAGTAGCAATATGTACTCTTTCCAGGTCCAGGTCCTCATTCAATGCTAGTGCTTCTCGACATGGGCTGGGATTCGTGTATAAATGGGCTGGGATTTCTTAGAAAATATAACGAGCCCAGCTAATTCGTGTATTTCAAGGAAGTGCAAATGGGTTGGGATTTCTTAGAAAATATAAATGGGCCTGATTGACGCGAAATTATTTGTTCACCCAGCCCAACAAATGGGCTGTACATTCTAGAAAACATGGGTTAAATATATGCCACATTTTTGCATGTTGACATGTGGGCCAATAGGTCGAAGCCTACGCAGGGCGTTGTCAACTTGGTCAACAAATGATTGTGACATCTACAGCCATTGGATTTATATCCAACAGCCGGCATGCACCTTCAATCTCTCGTCTTCTTCCTCCAGCATCGCCGGGACCGCCTGGTCCGGCCTCCGGCAGCTAGCGGCTCTGCTTAGCACGCATCACTGTGAAGCGCTACCCCACCGCCGGACAGGCTATCGCTGCGAAGATGACTGTACGTGAGAGGCTGACAGTGAGGACGCGCCACGCCCATGGACGCATGCATGCAACGGAACTCGGCGTGGTCAACGTGGTCAAGGAACGACTTCCATCAGAAGTATACTGTACGTGGAGAGGCTGACAGCTGGGCCCACTAAGTTGACGGGGATGGAGGGCTTTGTCAACTTAGTCAATATGAACGATTCTAGCTGCAGTGACCGTACGATGTCCATCCAACGGCCATCATGTTGCAGCCGCCCAAAGCAGCGCCGGTCGTGCCGCCTGCTCCTGCCTCCCGTGGCCGGCTGTGATGCCGCGGAGGCCTCACCGCCCCCTACTACTCCCGCCGCTGGCCATGCCATCCCTCCACTCACCCACACCCCCTGTTATTCTATGGCAATGGCAGCCTCACACCGCAGCCAAACGAGTGAACCCTCATACTCCTCTACGCGTGGGCATCCACTGCCACGTCTTCCCCGGCTCCGTGTTGTCCCCTTCCTAGGCCTCGCCGCCGTCCACCGCTATGGTGCTCTCGGCGCGGCGTGGTCAATGTGGTTAATGACCGACTTCCATCGGAAGAGTACTGTACGTGGAGAGGCTGACAGCTGGGTCCACGGCCACAACCCAGTTTTTTTGTGATTTGCCAAGTAAGTCGCTTTGTCAGGCCTGTTGGGCTACAAATCTTTCAAGACGAGGAGAGCTTCATTCGGCTGGCCGAGAAAATGGCCTATCAGTAATGAGAAATGGGTTGTACATTTTTAAAACACATCAAACCGGCAATTAGTTTCAAATTTCTTTTTATCATTTCGAGATTTTAAATTGCATTGATTTTTATGCGTGGACAATTTGTTGGACTTTATATTGATATACATTTATTCTTAAAATCAGTTTGAATGTGACTCGAAATTTTGGGATTAAAAACAGTTCGGACCGCACCGAAATATGCAAAAATTTGTATAATTTTTTAACCGTGGCCACAATATACGATGTACTGCTAACAAAAAGATTATGGGCTCCAAAAACCCCTTAAGAATTAGCAAATGGGCTGTAAATTATTAGAAATAATGGCAGATGGGTTGTATGCTGTTTTCCACAGATTTGAGGCTTTCCTAAAAAAGGTTGATGCACAAGCAGTGACTATTGGATTTCCATCCAACGGCCGTCGTGCTTCTTCAATCTCTGGTCTTCCTGCTCCGGCCGCTCAAACAAGTGCCGACGAGACTGCCTGCTCCCTGCTACCAGCGGTCGGCTGTGCTGCCGCGCAGGCCTCACCACCCCACCGTACTCCCATCGCTGGCCTAGCCATCCCTCTACTCACCCACACTTGCTGTTATTCTCCGGCGACGGTAGACGAACCAGTAAACCCTCGTACAGTCGTACCCCCCTCTGCGTGGGAAACAACTGCCGAGTCTTCCCTGCCTCCGTCTCGTTCCCTTCCTAGGCCTCGCCATCGTCCACCACCCTGGTGCTCTCTGTGCGGCCTGGTCAATGTGGTCAACGACCGACATGCATCTAAAGTGGACTGTACGTGGAGAGGCCGACAGCTGGGTCCACGGCCACACGCAAGGAAATGCCTCCTTATTACGCGCAAAATAATGATTCCTCCACCTGAAATCCGGGACCCACCGAAAGGGCCTCTATATTTCACGAAAAAAAACATTACCGCCGCTGACTTGTGGGCCTACTAAGTTGACGGGGACGGAGGGCTTTGTCAACTTAGTCAATATGCACGATTCTAGCTCCAGTGACCGTACGATGTCCATCTAACGGCCATAGTGCTTCTTCAACCTCTAGTCTTCTTGCTCCAGCCGCCCAAACCAGCGCCGGTCATGCCTCGTGCTCCTGCCTCCTGTGGCCGGCTGCGATGCGACGGAGGCCTCACCGCCCCCTACTACTCCCACCGCTGGCCAGGCCATCCCTCTACTCACCCACACCCCCTGTTAACTGTTATTCTGCGGCGACGGCAGCCTCACACCGTAGCGAACCAGTGAACCCTCGTACTCCTCTACGTGTGGGCATCCACTGCCGCATCTTCCCCGGCTCCGCATCGTCCCCTTCCTAGGCCTCGCCGTCGTCCACCGCCCTAATGCTCTCGGCGCGGCGTGGTCAACATGGTCAAGGAACGGCTTCCATCGGATTTGGACTGTACGTGGAGAGGCTGACAGCTGGGTCCACGGCGGATGCAAGGAAGTGCCTCCTTATTACGCGCAAAATAATTATTCCTCCACCTGACAGCGAGGACCCACCGGACGGGATACCGTATTTCGCGAAAAAATGTTTCCCCATGACTGCTGGGACCCACCAGCTACACCTTCGCACGCAAGGAATTGCGTCCCGGCAGAAAAATAAGATTCACCCCCCTGATAGCTGGGACCCACCAGCTACATCTTCGCACGTAAGGAAGTGCCTGATAGTCGGGACCCACCTGGTCGAAGTGTACGTAGTGTTGTCATTCTGGTCGCGAACGTGTATGTACATATATACTGGTGGATGTAGAGGTGTGCACGTGTCGTAGTAGAGGCGCGCACGTAGCATGTATACGTATGTACAGCAGCCAGGGTGCAAGAAAGAAAATACCGCCACGTATGTGTACATACGGGCGAGGTCTCGAACGCCTACTCGCGCATATATACGTACGGCCAGGGCTCGTGTACATTGGCTGGGTCGGAACAGAGAAACAGCGTTGACGTTGTGTTCATGGGGAGCCAACCGGCTGGGTCAGAACGGAATGCGTCGCCGTGTTCATCGGGAGGGCTTGGACGGAACAGGCGATGGAAACAAGGCCTGGCGTACCGCAGAACGGGGGAAACGGCCTTGTGTTCGACCGGCCATGTTCGAAATGGGATCATGTTCATCGGGAGGGGTGTGGCGTACCGCAAAACGGAGGAAACGGACCTCCTACGGTCGAAATGGGGGTCTTGTTGATCGGGAGGGGTGTGGCGTACCGCAAAACGGAGGAAATGGACCTCCTAGGGTCGAAACGGGGGTCCTGTTGATCGGGAGGGGTGTGGAGTACCGCAAAACGGACGAAACGGACTTGTGTTGGAGTGCTACGGTCGAAATAGGGGCCCTGTTCATCGGGAGGGGTGTGGCATACCGCAAAACGGGACTCCATGGGATACTGTTCATCTCCATCGTCGACCTCCTCCAGCCTCCATGGGCTACTGTTCATCCACTGTCGGCCTCCTCCAGCCTCCACCTACGACTGTTCATCCACGAGCTCCTGTTCATCCAGCCTCCACCACGCGCTACTCCACCGGCTATTGTTCAACCACCCCTCTCCACCGGCTCCTGTTCAACCACCCCTCCACGGGCTACTGTTCATCCACCCCTCCACCATCTACTGTTCATCCAACCCTCCACGAGGTCGTCCTGTTCATCCAGTCCTCCACGGGGTCCTATTCATCCAGCCCCAACCGGCTCGATCGATCGGGGTCCTGTTCATCCAGAGGCAACGCCATGGGTCCTGTTCATCCACTCCCACCACTCACTGTTCATCTAACCCCCCCCCCCCCCCGCAACGCTCACTGTTCATCCAGAGAAGCAGCATCGATCGGCTTCAGTTAGCAGCAGTAGCGAAGGAATCGATCGCTCGGGTTCAGTAACGTGTAGCCTGCAGTGCAATCGCTCGGGTTCAGTTAGAGACCAACGCCTCGCTCCGGTTCAGTTAGAGCCAACGCCTCGCACACACACGCGTACGTGTAGGAGAGAAACGCGCATCGCTCGGCCCCCGACCACCCACCGTAACCGGGAACTCCCCAAAATTTTCCTCGCCCTCGCTTCTACCACGGTTTTTTCCGTCATGGACGGCCCAAAGAATGTCATGCAGCTGCATGTCCGGCCCGCCCAGGACGAAAAGCCCATTTTCGGTCATGATTTTTTGTCATAGAAGTAGGAGCCCACCACATCTATGATGATATCGGGTTTTGTCACTATTATAGTCATAGAAGTGTCATATGTATGACAGGAAAAAAATTCGTTCGGCCCAAAATGTCACTGATGTGTATTTTTTTGTAGTGCAGTAAGTTGGTAAAGTTGCAAGCAAAGCGTCGTGGCGGGATCTACATGTGAAGCAGAGTACATGGCAGCCTCGGAGGCAGCACATGAAGCAATCTGGATGAAGGAGTTCATTACCGACCAAGGAGTTATTCCCAATGCGTCGAGGCCAATGACTCTCTTCTGTGACAACACTGGAGCCATTGCCCTTGCCAAGGAGCCCAGGTTTCACAAGAAGACCAGGCACATCAAGCGTCGCTTCAACTCCATTCGTGAAAATGTTCAAGATGGAGACATAGATATTTGCAAAGTGCATACGGATCTGAATGGCGTAGATCCGTTGACTATACCTCTTCCGCGAGCAAAACATGATCAACACCAGAACTCTATGGGTGTTCGATTCATCAAAATGTAACTAGATTATTGACTCTAGTGCAAGTGGGAGACTGTTGGAAATATGCCCTAGAGGCAATAATAAAATGGTTATTATTATATTTCCTTGTTCATGATAATTGTCTATTGTTCATGCTATAATTGTGTTATCCGGAAATCATAATACATGTGTGAATACATAGACCACAACATGTCCCTCGTGAGCCTCTAGTTGACTAGCTCGTTGATCAACAGATAGTCATGGTTTCCTGACGATGGACATTGGATGTCATTGATAACGGGATCACTTCATTGGGAGACTGATGTGATGGACAAGACCCAATCCTAAGCATAGCACAAGATCGTGTAGTTCGTTTGCTGGAGCTTTTCTAATGTCAGGTGTCATTTCCTTAGACCATGAGATCCTGTAACTCCCGGATACCGTAGGAGTGCTTTGGGTGTACCAAACATCACAACGTAACTGGGTGACTATAAAGGTGTACTACAGGTATCTCCAAAAGTGTCTGTTGGGTTAACACGGATTGAGACTGGGATTTGTCACTCCGTATGACGGAGAGGTATCTCTGGGCCCACTCGGTAATGCATCATCATAATGAGCTCAATGTGACCAAGTGGTTGGTCACGGGATCATGCATTACGGTACGAGTAAAGTGACTTGCCGGTAACGAGATTGAACGAGGTATTGGGATACCGACGATCGAATCTCGGGCAAGTAACGTACCGATTGACAAAGGGAATTGTATACGGAATTGCTTGAATCCTTAAAATCGTGGTTCATCCGATGAGATCATCGTGGAACATGTGGGAGCCAACATGGGTATCCAGATCCCGTTGTTGGTTATTGGTCGGAGAGCTGTCTCGGTCATGTCTGCATGATTCCTGAACCCGTAGGGTCTACACACTTAAGGTTCGGTGACGCTAGGGTTATTAGGAAGACTCGTAAGTGATTATCGAATGTTGTTCAGAGTCACGGATGAGATCCCGTACATCACGAGGAGTTCCGCAATGGTCTGGAGGTGAAGATTTATATATGGGAAGTTGTCATACGGTCACTGGAAAAGTTCGGGGCTTTTCGGTATTGTACCGGGGCCACCGGAGGGGTTCCGGGGCTCCACTGGCAGGGGCCACCTCTCTTGGAGGGCCTCATGGGCTGTAGTGGGCAGGGAACCAACCCCTGGAGGGCTGGGCGCACCCCCCCCCTTGGGCCCATGCGCCTAGGGTTGGGGGGGCCCTAGAGGGGGCACCCCCTTGCTTGGGGGGCAAGCACCCTCCCCTTGCCCCCCCCTCTAGATCTCATCTAGAGGGGGCTGGCCCCCTTCCCCCTTCCCCTATAAATAGAGGGGCGACGGGAGGGCTGCACACCGCATCCAAGGTGCAGCCCCTCCCCTCCCCAACACCTCTCCTCCTCCGTTAAGAGCTTGGCGAAGCCCTGCCGGAGTACTGCCTCTCCACCACCACCACGCCGTCGTGCTGCTGCTGGAGCTCTCTTCCTCAACCTCTCCCTCCTTCTTGCTGGATCAAGGCGTGGGAGACGTCTCCGCTTTGTATGTGTGTTGAACGCGGAGGTGCCGTCCGTTCGGCGCTAGGATCTTCGGTGAATTGGATCACGACGAGTACGACTCCATCAACCCCGTTCTCTTGAACGCTTCCGCTCGCGATCTACAAGGGTATGTAGATGTACTCCTCTCTCTCTCTCGTTGCTAGATGACTCCATAGATTGATCTTGGTGATGCGTAGAAAATTTTAATTTCTGCTATGATCCCCAACAATCTTCTTTGTTTCCTTCGCCGGCTTGAACGAGCCCTCAACTTCCGACTCCTTGGGGATGGGTGACAGTTCCGGATTCTTGCCTGCCATTGCCACAACCCGGTCAAGGAGCCGATTCTTAGCTGCAATCACAAGGGACTTGGCCAGGCGGCTGCTGTCTGCGGTGCAGGCGGACGACTTCTTGTAGTCTCCGACTACGGTCAGGATCCCCTTGGTACTCGGCATCTTCATCTTGAGGTAAGCATAGTGGGGGACCGTCATGAATTTGGCCAGAGTAGGCCGGCCAAGCAGCGCATGGTAGGGGCTCTCTAGGTCCACCACTTCAAACCAAACTGGCTCACGGCGGAAATGATTCTTGTCTCCGAAGAGAACATCAATTTGGGTCTTGCCGATTGTTGAGCAGGAAAGGCCAGGGACTATGCCATGGAATACAGTCTGACTGGGGTGGAGCTGCTTCTGCTTGATTCCCAACTTCTCCATTGTGTCATGATACAAGATATTGATGTTATTGCCGCCATCTATCAGGACTCTGGAGAAACAAGCTGCCCGCCTCTCTGTTGCAAGGTAGCATCTAGGACCAGGGCGTAGGAACCAGGGGAGGGCATCACCTCCAGGTGGTCCGCCCTGCTCCAACTGATGGACTTTCCAGACCAACGCATGAATTTTGGAGTATTTGATGCCACCGCTTGTACTTCTTGATGTTGCAGCCGTCTGTTGCGCCTGTCATCGGCCACGCTGGTGAACACAATGTAGGTCGTGCTCCTCACGATACTCATCTTGTATGGCGCCGACTAGCCGCACCGCCGGCTGCTGGGGCGGAGGAGGCGGCGGGCCGGCAGGCGGAGGAGGTAGGAGTCCATCTCCCTTGGCGATTCTGGTGAGCCAATGGCACTTCCGAGTGGTGTGGTTGGACGGCTTCGCGCCACTATGGAACTTGCAGGGCGCATCAAGGGTCTGCTCGTAAGAGAAGGCGGGCAACCAATTGGGCTTGCTGCCCTTCTGACGCTTGGGCGCTGGCTGCCCTTCAGGCTGCTGGTCCTCGACTGTCGCCACCTGCCGGCTGGTGGAAGCCGGCTGGGTGGCCTTGTGCTTTTTGTCGCTTGGATGCTGTCGCCGACTGGTGTCACCAGCCGGAGTCTGAGGAGCCTGGGAAGCCACCTTGCTGGACGCATCAACTAGGATCTCCGCCTTCATGGAGAAGTCGGCCGTGGCGTGCTTGTCAGCGATGATCAGCAGTTCGTCGAGAGTCGCCGGCTCGTCGTAGAGAAGTCGGTGCTTGAGGAGGGTGCCTTCTCGGCACCCGGCGGTGAAGTACTCGATTGCCTGCACCTCGTGCACGCCTTCGCAGGAGTTGTGCAGCTCGGCCCAGCGCGTGAGATAGTCGCGAGTCGATTCGCTGGGCCCTTGGACGCACAAGGAGAGTTGCCGGGGCTTGGGAGGCCACTTGTACGTGCTGGTGAAGTTGCGGATGAAGGCTTCAGTGAAATCAACCCAGTTGTTGATGCTGCGGGGCTTCAGGTTGTTAAGCCATGTCTGGGTTGTGCCTTGGAGCATGAGCGGGACGTACTTCACAGCAACGCGCTTGTTGCCGTCCGCTATGCTGAAGGCCGTGGAGTAGTCGGCCAGCCAGTCCTCCGGCTTCATGGAGTCGGTGTACTTGGGCATATCTCTTGGGAGTGTGAACCCTTTGGGGAAGGGCTCATCTCGGATTCGTGGGCCAAAACAAGGCGGGCCCAACGCGTCTTCTTCTTCTAGCGCCAGGGATCGGTTGAGGTGGTCGATCCGATGGCGGGCGTCGTTCTCTCTGACTCCCTCTCGGCGGCCAAGGCGGTCGCCGAGTGTCGGGTGTGTGACAGGCGGCGGAGTGGGATGCCTTTCTACACGAGGCGGAGGGGGAGGCGGGTCGCCTCGCTGCTCTACTGCTCGAGGGCGGCCGTCGGTGTCATGCTCGATGGAGAGGTGAGTCCGACTGCGCCTGGCAGACGGCTCATTGCCTCTTCTTCCGCGGGCGCCGCCAGTCGGCATCCGGGATGTCATGCCATGGTCCTGGCGAAGGGGCGGTTCGTCATTCCGCCGGATGGGCTCTTCGGCACGGCAGCCGGCTTCGTGCTGCGCGGCGGCCGCGTCTAGGAGCTGCTAGACTCGCTCCGTCATGTGGCGACGCTCGTCGCCCTCATACTTGTCTAGCTCATCCGTCACCGCCTGGGCGGCCTAGATGTTCTCTGCAGACGTGGCGTAGACGGGACGATCCGTCCCGAACATGCTAGTGATGGTCGCGCCACGCTGCCGGATCGAGCCAATGCGGCTAGGCCCCTCAGGAGCCGGCGTGCCACCGACAGCTCGGTCCATCTTGCGTCGGTAGGCCTCCGAGAGGCGTCGCATGCTGGCCAGTCGGTTGGCATTCTTGATAAGCTGGACGCGGCGTGCCTCTAGCATCTCAGCGTCTGCGCCTTCCGGGATGGGCGCTGCCAAGTCTTGCAGTGCCGCATCGAGTGGGTCTCGGACGCCTCTGTCTGAGTGCTCACCACTGTGGATGACAAGCACCTCCATGACGGTGCTTCCGCCGGTGTGCTTGCGTGGAGGCGGCTCGTCGTAGACCACCACGTTGGTGGGGAACGCGTTAAGCGACGCCGTGTCGGAGTCGATGATCATCGGGTTGGTGGAGCCAACAGATTCCAGGTCCACAGCAGGCTCGCTGGTGACGTGAAGCTGATCGAGGAGGCTGACGAGGCGGCTCTCAGGGCAGCCGGAGCCCGCGTCGGAGGCTGGCTTGTCGGAGAGGTGGATCTCGCCAACAAGGTCGACGAGGCAGCTCGCTGCGCAGGCAATCTCTGCGCCGTGCAGCGCATCGAGGCTGACGCTATCGGGCGTGCTGGGTTGGCTTCGCTCGTCAGGAAGGAACAAGGTTCCCGTCCAGAGTAGGTCTCCGGAAGACGGTGCACCTCGCCCCATGGTGGGCGCCAAATGTCGGGGGTTGGGTGAGACATATGCCAACGGATGGCTTATCATGGTGGGAGCGAGTAGAACATTGCCGGTGCCTGGAAGCGGGATAAGGCGTAGACATGAACGCCGGTGCACTTTACCCAGGTTCGGGGCTCTCCTAGGAGATAACACCCCTAGTCCTGCTCGGCGGGGTCTCCGCATGATCACTAAGGCACAAGTGATACAATGGTGCTCCTTGAGCTGTGTGCTAGAGGTAGAAGGAGGCAAGGCTAGCTCTCTTCTTCCTCTAGGGTAGTGGCTAGTTCTAATGGGGTGGGAACCGTTTGCATGAGCGCCCTGGGGGGTTTATATAGACCTACCCCCCAGGGGTACAATGGTAATCTGGCCGGGTGCTGGACCCGGCTGTCAGTGTCTCCGGTCGCCGGCTTCTCCGCCGGCTGCTGGGGCCCGCCGCCTGGTGGGCCCCGCCGGCTAGTATGGTACGGAGCCGACAGGCCGCCCCTGCCGCTGGCGGGTCTGGTTGGTGGCTGATCACTGTAGCCGTGTTGCTAATGATGCAGGCTTGGTCAGCGGAGTGTGTCTACGGTCCTGCCGTCTGGCGGGAGATCACTGTAGCCACACCATCTCTTATCTGGTTGATGGTGCATGGGCCCCAAGGGAGGAACGGGCCACCTGCTGTAGGCCGGCCTCCCTCAGGTCCGTCTGGTCTGGCTTCTGCCATCTTCCGGGCTCTCGCTGCCTGGTAGGACCCGCCGCCTGCAGGCCGTACCGACAGGTCGTCGTGGGGAACAGGGTTCCGCCTATCAGGAGTGATGTTGGGGGAGGAGGGGCAACAGTGCTGCACCGTGCAGGGATCTCTGCCTGTACGGGGCACTGTAGCCATGCCAAGCCTAGGATTCGGGGGTAAGGGTCTACATTGTAGCCTCACCCTGTCTCGTCCTCTTGATGAGGGGCGTAGACTCTGAGGGCGTTGGGTGGCTGCTTGCTAGACGCCGGCCTCTCCAGAGGCCGTCTGCTAGGAGCCGGCCGGTCTTGGTGTCGTCTGCTGGTGCTTGTCCGTCTTCGGGCAGCCGGCCGTTGAGCCAGCCGGCCACCGAAAGGCGGCGCTTCATTATGAGGTTTCGTGGGGCGAAGCCAGCCCAAAGTCTTGAAAGGTTCAAGGGCTCGGGTTTGCATACCCGTGGCCCATTACTCCGACAATATGTTCAGATCCTTAATGCATATTAATACCCCTCTGATTATGAACGTGAATATGCTTTGTGAGTAGTTACGTTTGTTCCTGAGGACATGGGTGAAGTCTTGCTATTAGTAGTCATGTGAATTTGGTATTCGTTCGATATTTTGATGAGATGTATGTTGTCTCTCCTATAGTGGTGTTATGTGAACGTCGACTACATGAAACTTCACCATTATTTGGGCCTAGAGGAAGGCATTGGGAAGTAATAAGTAGATGATGGGTTGCTAGAGTGACAGAAGCTTAAACCTTAGTTTATGTGTTGGTTCGTAAGGGGCTGATTTGGATCCACTTGTTTCATGCTATGGTTAGGTTTACCTTAATACTTCTTTTGTAGTTGCGGATGCTTGCAATAGGGGTTAATCATAAGTGGGATGCTTGTCCAAGAAAGGGCAATACCCAAGCACCGGTCCACCCACATATCAAATTATCAAAGTAACGAGCGTGAATCATATGAGCGTGATGAAAACTAGCTTGACGATAATTCCCATGTGTCCTCGGGAGCGCTTTTCTCTATATAAGAACTTGTCCCGGCTTGTCCTTTGCTACAAAAAGGATTAGGCCACCTTGCTGCACCTTATTTACTTTCATTGCTTGTTACCCGTTACAAATTATCTTATCACAAAACTATTTGTTACCTACAATTTCAGTGCTTGCAGAGAATACCTTACCGAAAACCGCTTGTCATTTCCTTCTGCTCCTCGTTGGGTTTGACACTCTTACTTATCGAAAGGACTATGATAGATCCCCTATACTTGTGGGTCATCAAACACCTCCAACGTCTTTTGAATCTTTGTCTTCCTTTTGGAAGAAGAAAAAACAATGTGAAGCTATTAATGTTGCCACATCTGCTACCTTATGGTTCTTATGGCCTTAGCGCAATGATTTTGTCTTTCTGGGGAGAAGATGGCGAGGTATGCATTGTGTGTTCGATCAGGTGGGGGCAACCATAAGTCAGTGGAAAATCTTATGTTCAGAGGTCCAGGGTGTTCTTCTTCTCTAGTGCTTAAGGCTTTTGGATCAGCAAAGAGGGGAACTGCTTAGAATTGCCTGGACTAGCTGATGTAGTCAGGTTGATGGAGCTTTGAGTAGGGAGAGTGTAATCTTCATCTTTGTTCTTATGCCGCTCTCTCTGGCTGCTCTCTATCTACCTTCAGTGAGTTAAAACTCTCGTGGAGAGATGTAATAGGGCAGTAGTTTAAAACCCTGGTATGCGTGTGTTCTGTGACAGCTACTTTTGGTTGCCGCCAAGAGTTGTTTACCAGTCTGGTTCCATGTTAGTTGCCTTGGCTTTTAATAAAAAGTTGGGGCGGGGGGCAACCCCTTTCTTTTCAAAAAAAAAACATTAGTCTGGATGAGGGTCGAACAGTAGATCGGATGAGACTCTCGGTCTTAAAGTTTTGAGGAGAGGTACAAGGACGAGAGATGTTGTAGGTGATGCCATTGTGGAAGAAAAATGTGCGTACAAAGGAATTAATGAACCATCATGATTGTCCCACTGCATACATTTAAGCAAAACATGTAACTGAGTAAAGACATATAATATGTAAAGAAATGCTGGAGAGTGTGGAGGGGGTGTTAGGATTCGTAGCGTCGGGGACACAAGCATGAATAATGAGAAACAATCATCTCTTTTTTTACAAACTTTTTTTAGAACCATTCATCCAATACGATAAGGTAGACATCTATAGTATAAAATAAAAAAAATGAAAAATGCTTCATCTCCATGGAAAGGCTCTCCCACAGAGTTTTGCCGCCTGCAGTTATGGCGGATGTAGTGCAAGGGAGGAGGATGAGGAGTGACTTGTGTTGTGACGTGCAGTTAGCCGGGTATGCCTTCCTTTAAAACAACGGATTCTGGTGAGGCCAGACGTCCGGGTGTGTCAATGTGTGGCGCCGGAGTAGGCTGGTTTCTCGGTCAGCGAGCCTGCTTAATGACGGCATACGGACGAACGGGACATTCAACGGACGTGGTAGATATCCATCCCATCGAGTAACAGGTCTCCGACATTGAACAGGCACGGACGCTGGAGACGTGTTGCGAGCGACACCCTCGGCCCACGCGCCGCTTCAATGTGGAGCGGCACACTCTATAGCGGCATGAATGTGGCGCAGATGGCGCCGGGCGGGAATGTGCGTGGGTGAGGGAGGATGGGGGTTGGGTGGGCCATGGTGGTCAGAAGCGGGTGTGGTTGTTGTCCGGACGTCTGCAAAGCCCCCACGTTTGTCTCCGATTTACATGAGAAATTACGTACAAACCGCACCATGGATCGATATAGGCCTGCATTGGATGGCTTCCACGGTCCGGACGGATGCGAGCTCTTTGAGGGCCCGCGTTGAAGATACCCTAAGCACATTAAGTTTTGTTGGGATTGCTTTTCTATTGAATATGATGGGTGAAATCAAATGGAATGATGGCATCCTTTGAGAAGTCATCTTTTTTTAGGGTAACGCTTTCGCCGCTTTTATTAATTAAAAGAGTGCCAGAATCTCATCTGATACAATGCTTAAAATGTAGTCTGGTGGTGAAGAGAGCCATACAGAGCTCATTTCATCTCCCATTCCCACCTTTGCTAACCTATCAGCAGTGGCGTTTGTGCTACGGCTAACCCATGAAACTCTGAAAGCATGAAAATTCTTCAGCTTTGCCTTGATTTCCTCTATAGTTGGTCCAGACACTGAGAGGTTCTTTTCGTGATTATCGAGCATGGCGACCACACCTGCGGAGTTGCTCTCGAGATGGAGCTTCAGGACATCAGTGCTCCTCAGCAACTCGATTGCCTTCTTGCACACCATAAGTTCCATCACCTCTGGGTCGCTCGCTGATGCAAAGAAATGGCGGAGGCTGCTCGAACGCACCCTCATGATCACGGAGGACGACGACGGCACCCCCCCCCTGTCGCGCGTTTTGGACACCGAGCCATCCGTATTGGCATTGATCCTGCCATCGTCTGGTGTTTCCCATGCAACTTTTTTCCTTTGGTACCTTCGGTGTCGCCTCCCTCGGATGGATCTCATCCCATTATTTAAGAAGAGCAGTCATAGTGTGTGATATTTCATGTGCCTCGGCAATCTTCCGTCCATCTCTCGCCTCATTACATGCTAGCCATAGACCACACACTGCTTGTATCATTGTTGATTTCTCGATATCTTGTGCCTGCGCAAACCACTCCGCAACTAGCTAGCCAGCTTGCTCTGGGAGTCAATGTTGCATGGTGGGTAGGCTACCCAGACTCCCAACTCCGAGCTAAACCGCGTCCAAAAACACATCGAATGTGGGAAACCCCAAAAACGATGGTAGCTGGTTTCTTCGCGCCCACAAGCCGCACAGAACACACCTGCCTTGATTCGTCGTCGAAGTAATTCTGCTCCTGTAGGAAACCCGTTTTTCATCAACCGCCACATGTGGATTTTTGCTTTCCCCGGGGCCGATGTATCCCACATAGAAAGCCAGCCCCGATGTGTCAGAACAGCCGAGGATGGCCCCAGCCTTCCTTGTTTTGCTGCATTCAAAGCCATCCGTAGATGGTAGGCTGATTTCATGGTGAAGACACCATTATTTGTAAAGTTCCATGCCATATAATCTTGGCAGCCCGGGCCTCCAACAGAAATCTGTTTTATATTGTTGGCATCATCCACAGAAAACATTGCTTGGATCTTCGTATCATCCCATGTGGCACCGGTGGTATCCAGCAGGTTAGCGACCTTCTACACACCCGGGACGAAGACTACGCCCAGTGGCAGCAGGTGATGTCTACTACGCAACCTTCTCCTTGTAGACGTTGTTGGGCCTCCAAGTGCAGAGGTTTGTAGGACAGTAGAAAATTTCCCTCAAGTGGATGACCTAAGGTTTGTCAATCTGTGGGAGGCGTAGGATGAAGATGGTCTCTCTCGAGCAAACCTGCAACCAAATAACAAAGAGTCTCTTGTGTCCCCAACACACCCAATACAATGGTAAATTGTATAGGTGCACTAGTTCGGCGAAGAGATAGTGATACAAGTGCAATATGGATGGTAGATATAGGTTTTGTAATCTAAAAATATAAAAACAGCAAGGTAACAAGTGGTAAAAGTGAGCGTATACGGTATTGCAATGCTAGGAAACAAGGCCTAGGGTTCATACTTTCACTAGTGCAAGTTCTCTCAACAATAATAACATAATTAGATCATATAACTATCCCTCAACATGCAACAAAGAGTCACTCCAAAGTCAGTAATAACGGAGAAGAAACAAAGAGATTATTGTAGGGTACGAAACCACCTCAAAGTTATCCTTTCTGATCGATCTATTCAAGAGTCCGTAGTAAAATAACATGAAGCTATTCTTTCCGTTCGATTTATCTAGAGTTTGTACTAGAATAACACCTTAAGATGCAAATCAACCAAAACCCTAACGTCACCTAGATACTCCAATGTCACCTCAAGTATCCGTGGGTATGATTATACGATATGCATCACACAATCTCAGATTCATCTATTCAACCAACACAAAGTACTTCAAAAGAGTGCCCCAAAGTTTCTACCGGAGAGTCAAGATGAAAACGTGTGCCAACCCCTATGCATAGATTCCCAAGGTCACGGAACCCGCAAGTTGATCACCAAAACATACATCAAGTGAATCAATAAAATACCCCATTGTCACCACGGGTATCCCACGCAAGACATACATCAAGTGTTCTCAAATCCTTAAAGACTCAATTCGATAAGATAACTTCAAAGGGAAAGCTCAATCCATTACAAGAGAGTAGAGGGGGAGAAACATCATAAGATCCAACTATAATAGCAAAGCTCGCGATACATCAAGATCGTGCCAAAACAAGAACAAGAGAGAGAGAGAGAGAGAGAGAGAGAGAGAGAGAGATCAAACACATAGCTACTGGTACATACCCTCAGCCCCGAGGGTGAACTACTCCCTCCTCGTCATGGAGGGCGCCGGGATGATGAAGATGGCCACCGGTGATGGATCCCCCCTCCGGCAGGGTGCCGAATCGGGCTCTCGAGAGGTTTTTTGTGGCTACAGATGCTTGCGGCGGCGGAACTCCCGATCTATGGTGCTCCTCAATGTTTTTGGAGTATATGGATATATTTAGGAGAAAGAAGTCGGTCAGGGGAGCCACGAGGGGCCCACGAGGGTGGGGGCGCGCCCAGGGGGTAGGGCGCACCCTGGACCCTCGTGGCTTCCTCGAAGCTTCCCTGACGTCTACTCCAAGTCTCCTGGGTTGTGTTTGTTCAAAACATAACTCTCCCGAAGGTTTCACTCCGTTTGGACTCCGTTTGATATTCCTTTTCTGCGAAACACTGAAATACGCAAAAAAAACAGCAATTTGGGATGGGCCTCCGATTAATAGGTTAGTCCCAAAAATAATATAAAAGTGTATAGTAAAGCCCATTAAATATCCAAAACAGATAATATAATAGCATGGAACAATCAAAAATTATAGATACATTGGAGACGTATCAAGCATCCTCAAGCTTAATTCCTGCTCGTCCTCGAGTAGGTAAATGATAAAAACAGAATTTTTGATGTGGAATGCTACCTAGCATATTTCTCAATGTAATTTTCTTTATTGTGGCATGAATGTTCAGATCCAAATCATTCAAGATAAAAGTTTAGTATTAACATAAAAATAGTAATACTTCAAGCATACTAACAAAGTTATCATGTCTTATCAAAATAACATAGCCAAAGAAAGCTTATCCCTACAAAATCATATAGTTAGGCCATGCTTCATTTTCGTCACACAAAAGACTCCCATCATGGACAACCCCGGTTTCAGCCAAGCAATTGGTTCATACTTTTTAAAGCGCTTCAGCCTTTTCAACCCTCACGCAATACATGAGCGTAAGCCATGGGTATAGCACTATGGGTGGAATAGAATATGATGATGGAGGTTGTGTGGAGAAGACAAAAAGGAGACAGTCTCACATTGACATGGCTAATCAACGGGCTATGGAGATGCCCATCAATTGATGTCAATGCGAGGAGTAGGGATTGCCATGCAACGGATGCACTAGAGTTATAAATGTATGAAAGCTCAACAAAAGAAACTAAGTGGGTGTGCATCCAACTCGCTTGCTCACGAAGACCTAGGGCATTTTGAGGAAGCCCGTCATTGGAATATACAAGCCAAGTTCTATAATGAAAAATTCCCACTAGTATATGAAAGTGACAACATAGGAGACTCTTTATAATGAAGATCATGGTGCTACTTTGAAGCACAAAGTGTGGTAAAAGGATAGTAACATTGTCCCTTCTCTCTTTTTCTCTCATTTTTTTTATTTTGGTGGGCTTCTTTGGCCTCTTTTTTCTTTGAGCTTCTTTGGCCTCTTTTATTTTTTTAAAGTCCAGAGTCTCATCCCGACTTGTGGGGGAATCATAGTCTCCATCCTCCTTTCCTCACTTGGGACAATGCTTTAATAATGAAGATCATCACACTTTTATTTATTTACAACTCAAGAATTACAACTCGATACTAAGAACAAAATATGACTCTATGTGAATGCCTCCGGCGGTGTACCGGGATATGCAATGAATCAAGAGTGACATGTATGAAACAATTATAAAGGTGGCTTTGCCAAAAATACGATGTCAACTACATGATCATGAAAGAAGCAATATGACAATGATGGAGCGTGTCATGATAAACGGAACGGTGGAAAGTTGCATGGCAATATATCTCGGAATGGCTATGGAAATGCCATAATAGGTAGGTATGGTGGCTGTTTTGAGGAAGATATAAGGAAGTTTATGTGTGATAGAGCGTATCGTATCACGGGGTTTGGATGCACCGGCGAAGTTTGCACCAACTCTCAAGGTGAGAAAGGGAAATGCACGGTACCATAGAGGCTAGCAAATTATGGAAGGGTAAGAGTGCGTATAATCCATGGACTCACATTAGTCATAAAGAACTCATATACTTGTTGCAAAAGTTTATTAGCCCTCGAAGCAAAGTATTACTACGCATGCTCCTAGGGGAAGGGTTGGTAGGAGTTAACCATCGCGCGATCCCGACCTCCACTCACAAGGAAGGCAATCAAAGAATACCCCATGCTTCAAATTTGTCACACAGCGTTCACCATACATGCATGCTACGGGACTTGCCAACTTTAACACAAGTATTTCTCAATTTCATAATTACCCAACTAGCATTACTCTAACATTACCACCTTTATATCTCAAAACAATTACCAAGTATCAAACTTCTCATAGTATCCGTGGGTATGATTATACGATATGCATCACATAATCTCATATTCATCTATTCAACCAACACAAAGTACTTCAAAGAGTGCCCCGAAGTTTCTACCGGAGAGTCAAGACGAAAACGTGTGCCAACCCCTATGCATAGATTTCCAAGGTCACAGAACCCGCAAGTTGATCACCAAAACATACATCTAGTGAATGAATAGAATACCCCATTGTCACCGCGGGTATCCCACGCAAGACATACATCAAGTATTCTCAAATCCTTAAAGACTCAATCCGATAAGATAACTTCAAAGGGAAGACTCAATCCATTACAAGAGAGTAGAGGGGGAGAAACATCATAAGATCCAACTATAATAGCAAAGCTCGCGATACATCAAGATCGTGCCAAATCAAGAACACGAGAGAGAGAGAAAGAGATCAAACACATAGCTACTGGTACATACCCTCAGCCCCGAGGGTGAACTACTCCCTCCTCGTCATGGAGAGCGTCGAGATAATGAAGATGTCCACCGGTGATGGACCCCCCCTCCGGCAGGGTGCTGGAACGGGCTCCCGAGAGGTTTTTGGTGGCTACAGAGGCTTGCAGCGGCGGAACTCCTGATCTATGGTGCTCCTCGATGTTTTGGGGGTATATGGATATATATAGGCGAAAGAAGTCGGTCAGGGGAGCCACGAGGGGCCCACGAGGGTGGGGGGCATGTCCAGGGGGTAGGGCGCGCCCTGGACTCTCATGGCTTCCTTGAAGCTTCCCTGATGTCTACTCCAAGTCTCCTGGATTGCGTTTGTTCCAAATATAACTCTCCCGAAGGTTTCATTCCGTTTGGACTATGTTTGATATTCCTTTTCTACGAAACACTAAAATAGGCAAAAAAACAACAATTTGGGCTGGGCCTCCGATTAATAGGTTAGTCCCAAAAATAATATAAAAGTGTATAGTAAAGCCCATTAAACATCCAAACAGATAATATAATAGCATGGAACAATAAAAAATTATAGATACATTGGAGACGAATCAGCAGGCTCCCTCGAGGTGGGATCCATGGATCGTGATGAATATTCACCACCGAGCCATCCCCAATATGCCAAATGATACCCTCCCGTAACAGGTCTCTCCCATGCAGTATGCTCCTGAGAGTATAGGATCCGCCCGATGGGCAAGTGGCACTCATGATGGAGCTATGCTGAAGTAACGGGCCTGAAGAACCCTAGCACAAAGAGACATCGGCGCCTGCAAAATCCTCCATGCATGTTTTACCAATAAAGCTTGGTTGAAAGCCTCTGGGTCGCGAAAGCCCATGCCACCTGTGCGTTTAGATTGACACATCTTATCCCAATCAATCCAATGCACTTTTCTCTCACCATTCATTGCACCCCACCAGAATTTTGAAGAGATTGATGTCAAGTTCCGGCACATCTTCTTCAAGAGGTGAAAACAACTCATAGTAAGAGTAGGTGTAGCCTGAAGGACCGATTTCACAAGTACTTCCCGAGCCTTCTTCGATAAACCCTGCCCTTTCCAACCCATTACCTTTCCTTTTGAGCATTCCATGACATATATGAACGTGCCATCCTTAGATCTCCCAACCACCATTGGTAATCCCAGATATCTCTCGCTAATGGCTTCTTGTTCAATCCCTATGGCCTGTTTGAGCACATCTTTTTGTTGTTGTCCACATCCTTCCGCGAAGAAGATGGACGACTTTTGGAGTTTCACTTTTTGCACAGATGATGCTTCATATCGACACAAGATGCCCTTTAGAACCTGGACATTTTCTGGCGTACCCTGCAGGAATACAATACTATCATCTGCAAACAAAAGATGCGTGACTTGGGGGGCCAGTGCTCCCAAAACCAACACCTTTGATGACTCCTTCTGCTTGTGCCTTCCTCAACATCGCTGAAAAGCCTTCAACACAAAATAAAAACAAATACGGGGACAGGGGATCTCCTTGCCTGAGACCCCGTGAGGGAACAAAAACCCTAGAAAGTCCCCCATTTAATTTCACATTAAACCTCGCAGAGGTGACGCATCTCATCACCATTGTGATCCAGCCTTCTGCGAAACCGAACTTGGCCAGCATTTGTTCAAGAAACATCCATTCAACTCTGTCATACCCTTGGTCATGTCCAACTTTACTGCACACAAAGGTTTCTTTCATTTTCGTGTTCTTATCGCATGCACACATTCATACGCTACAAGCACATTATCCGTGATGATCCTCCCTGGCACAAACGCACTTTGTTCCTCAGAGATAAGTACTGGGAGGATTACCTTCAGCCTATCGCAAGCACCTTTGCGGAAATCTTGTACAGCATGTTACACAAACTAATAGGTCAGAATTGTGAAAGCAACTCCGCTGAGTTAACTTTCGGTATCATCACTATCGTGGTAGCATTGAAAGAGTCTGGTGCTGCGACACCCTGAAGAAAATCCCGGACCGCTCGGCAAACATCTCCTCGTACCAATGGCCAGTGCCACTGGTAGAATAACGCAGGCAGGCCGTATGGCCTCGGAGCCTTCATTGGCCCCATTTGAAAAAGTGCACACTCAATCTCCTCGTCGATCACCCGATCTATAAGCTTATCATTCGTTTCATCTGTCACAGCCGAATTTATGTTCTCCAGGAACTCTTGGACACCCACCGAGCCTTCTGAAGTAAAAAGTTTCTCATAGAACCCCGCCGCCATCTCCCTTATCTCCTTGTCTACCATGCACCACAAGCCATCCTCTCTTATTAGGGCCTGAATGGTATTTTTTCCTTCTCCTGTGAGAGGCCCGACCCTAGAAGTATTTAGTATTCTGGTCACCGGCCTTTAGCCAGTTAACTCGCGATCGTTGTTTGTAATAGAGTTCCTCCCTAGCATAGATTTCTTTTAGCTGACCCTCAAGATCGCGTACCTCCAGTGAAGAACCTGACCCTAGCGCCTTCTCCTTTGCCTTCTTGAGCTGCGTTTTGAGCTTTGAAATTTGCTTTCGAATAGACCCAAATACAACCCTACTCCATCTTTGCATGTCTCCCGAAACTTGATGAATCTTGTCCCAGACCGTTGCAATGCCCTCGGCCCCCGTAGTCGTTGTAGTCCACGCCTCAGAGATCATTCTCTCATAATCATCGTGCTTAGTCCAGGCTTCTTCAAATCTAAAAACACAGCTCCCTCTTTGCCTTTGTGTCGGAGCCGTCTCCAACACATGCACTAGGAGGGCCAGATGATCAGATTCTCCGTGATGAGATGCTCAACATAAGTCTCCGGAAACATCTCCAGAAAGGAATCAGTACATGTTGCACGATCAAGCCAGACCTACACATTTGCATCTCCATCTCTCCTATTATTATATCTATATCCAGAGAAGCCCAAGTTAGCTAGGCCACATTCCGCTAAGCAATCTCTGAATGCCTCCATTTGCCTGAGACTCCGCTTATTTCCCCCTTGTTGATCGGATTGGAACATGGCCTCGTTGAAGTCTCCCACACAGAGCCAAGGGAGATTGTCTTGTATCCGCAAGTACCTCAAAGCATCCCATGACTTCTTCCTTTTTTCGGTGTCTGGTTCCCTATAGAATCCAGTGATCCTAAGAGATTTTCCCTCCACCACCAATTCCGCATCCAGAAAGTATTGGCACCATGGCCTAATAGTTACTTGCACATGTTCTCTCCACCACAACGCAAGACCACCACTTCTACCCACACAGCTCACTGCCACCCCACTCCTGAAACCCAAACTCCACTTCAGTTTCTCCATCGCCCTTACACTTTTCGTTGTTTCGCTCAGAAATACCACCGCTGGGTTGTCGGACCTAATCAGGTTACGAAGTTTGCCAACTGCCAAGTCCAACTCCAAGCCACGACAGTTCCAGGCAAGGACATTCATAGCTCCCGGTGGACCCGAGTATCGGGGGTCCGCCGATCTACTCTTCCTATCAGAGATGCGATCGAACACTGAGGACGTTTTCTGCCTCGTATCGCGAATGAAGACATCTGTGTTGCCTCTCCTACCCGGGTCACCTTTCTGCACCCAAACATGTCTTTGTCTTCTCTTCCTTCCCTTGAAATCATGAGTCTCGCTAAAGACCTCCCTCTGTCTATCTTCAGACTCCCTCCTCGATTTCCTAACATAGCGATCCCAGCATCGCATGCATATCGGGTTGTCCCAGTGGACTAACCTGATCCGCCGGCCCATAGTGCTGCGCATACCCCGGCATCTTATCCTTCCCCTTCCTCTTTCTTTCTGCACCCCAGATGTCATCGACCTGCCTTTGGGAGTGCTGGCCCATCAATTTTGTTCGCAGATCATGCTCACGTCTGGACTGTAGATCATCACGAAGATCCCGCTCCCTCGACAGACTGCGGTTGTTTCTGTCCTTGCTAGGGCTCTCAACTTCCTCCCCATATCTACCCTGCTTGTCGCCAGTGTGATTATCAGTGGAGCGGGAGAACTCAGTACCTAGGTTCCTCTTAGTGGGTAAATCCCTTACCCTTGGTTTCTCATGTCTTCCATCAAAGGCATCTGTAGCTCGCGAACTGCCCATACTATTTTCGCTAATAGCTTCGCTTGCCCCACCCTCCTTACCTGTTGCATTCCTACCCGGATCAGACCGCAGCCAGCTTCCCCATTGAGCAGCCGGTTCTACTGGAGGAACACACACGCCATTAACATGGACCAGGTGGCCACAGTCGAAACAAAAGTGGGGAACCTTCTCATAAGAAAATTCAAATCAAGTTCTCTCCTTGTCATCGCTCTTATTCTTTAGAAAGAAGCCCCTGGTTAGAGGTTCAAACACAGATATTTTAGTTTGAACATGTAGTTGGTTCCCACGCGCCACACCATCCTTGTCAACATCAACCTTGACAGTTTCTCTCAGCTAGTTTCCCAGTGCCCTCCCAAAGACTTTTGTCCTCTTGTCAGGTGGTGAAGTCAGACACCTTCACCCAAACATCTACCTTATCAAATATCATCTCCGAAGGCCTTTTGTCTCCTTCATAATCTTTCATTACTAGTACCACAAAGTCGTATTGCCACGGACCATTGTTCAGCACATGTCTCCAGTCGCCTTCGCTACCGAATTGAACTGAGATGATTTTAGGTCCGATCTCTCTGAATTTTGCTTCCCGATGCAGTCCCCAGGCCTAGGCATGGTTTTCTCCAGCACAGACATCTTCAGCGGCCGCGGCGAGCAGACCTTGCTCACCGCCGCCCACTTATGGCGTTTCTGGATGTCTAGAGTTGGATCTTCAAACACAAGTCTCGCCTCTTCCTTCTCCATCAAGGCCTCGCCGAAAGGCTCGCCGACGGATCTGGGGTTTTGCCCTCCACAGGAGAGATGGAGTCTCTCTACGCAGCCGATCCGGCCTCCGTTCTCATCGGCAGCGTCACCGTCCCCTTA
Source organism: Triticum aestivum (assembly GCF_018294505.1). Classification (NCBI taxonomy): domain Eukaryota; kingdom Viridiplantae; phylum Streptophyta; class Magnoliopsida; order Poales; family Poaceae; genus Triticum; species Triticum aestivum. The sequence goes on from NC_057801.1 coordinate 677,712,694, forward strand.
CCAACTACCAAGGGCCGTCGTCGCGTTCCTCGGAGTCGCCATCGACGTCTTCCCATCTACACCTCCCGCCATCAGCGTCGCTGCAGGGCAGGCTTGCAGATACACCAGCCCGGGTCCAGAGGAGCACCGTCGCTACCCTGGAGCACTGCCGGAATCAAGCCACCCCCATCACCGAAACCCTAACCCTAGCACAGCCGCGCGGCCGCCTCGCGATCGCCAGCTATCGCCTTAGAGCGTCGTAACGTGGTGGGATCTTTCAGAAGTCATCTATTATGTATAATAACATCAATTCTTAAAGATTTTAATATGTCAGCATCAGTCGAAATCAGTTGAAGGTAATTAGTTATATATGACGCACATTGTTTTACCCATATCGATAGCGATCGATAGACGTAACATTATTGTGTTCCTTGTCTTTTTTATGAAACGATAGAACAACATTATCTTGTCCAAACCAAACATGTATTATTGTACACGGAAAATTTGTCTAGGGGATGCTATAAACTAATATCTATGCAAGGTGAGCTGGCATTCTTATATATAATGTCTTCATACTGGCAAGAATATATATACTTTGTAAACTTGTATATTTACTAAAAGAAGCTACTATTTTGGTCACCATGTTCAGCGTTTAGGAGGCAGGGACGAGATCGACTCGGTCGCTTTCACGATATAATTTAAAATGGAAAAATCTTGTTACCATGACTATATGTAATTCATAAACACTAACTAATCATACTCTAGTGTAAAGTAATGCTAGTAGCAACAATCACGCTATCGTCACTTCACTTGTGACGCTCGAGATCAACTATGCAGCCAATCGTATGCCGCTAAAAGGACCCAACCATGCATGCATTGATTAGTTAATCGTTGTCCGTCGGTACTACCAATGTAAGCAGTTTATTTTAATGGAATTTCTCTGATCTCTCACATAGCATTGCAGTGTCAAAGTAAGCACAACTCTTGGATGCCAATTGGACGCATGGGGCTTTAGCAATTCGATGCAATATTTTCTTTTAGGCACTTAAAAAAATGTTGATCATGTGTTTAATTTTTTTAAACATGTATAAAAAATGTTCCTGGCGTATACAAAAAATGTACAATATGCATTAATTAAAAATATATCAAAAAACATATATTTGAAAAATATGATTATGTATTTATATTTGTTTAAACGTGTATATAAAGTGCTCGTGATGTATACAAAAAATGTACATTGTGTGAAAAATAATATTTATTTCTATCAGAAAAAAATTCACCGTGCATTGAAAATGCCGTACATGTATTCAAGAAATGTTAGTCTTATATTTTAAAAAAATTAAACGTGTATTATAAAATGTATTAGATATATATGAAAAATGTATAATGTACATGAAAAAAATTAGACGTAAAAAGAAATTTCCAGAAAATGTTAATCATGTATTTCAAAATATTAAGCATGTATATAAAATATATTTCTGATGTATACGGAAAATGTTGAATGTGTGGTGACAAAAGTTGACATATGTTGAACATAAAAGAAACCGATGAAAAAGAACAAAGAAACAAAGAAATACGAATAAACCCTATAAAAAGAAAAAAAACGACAAAAACCAATGCCAAAGAACAGAAACAGAGAAAGCCGAGAAAGAAACAGAGAAAATCAAAGAAACCAGATGAAGACGAGCAAAAAACAAAGAAAGATTAAGAAAGAAAGAAAAGCAAAAACAGTGAAAATCAAGAAAGGAAACAAAGAAATAAAGAAATAAAATAAAATTCATTACTATGAAAGAAACAAAAACCCGGTGAAAAAGAAGAAAGAAAGAAAACAATGAAGAAACAGAGAAAACCAAAAATAATAATTTAAAAAAGCAACAGTAAGTTGACCACCACGTCTTGATGATCCAGAAGGAAAATAAGTCGCCTCGCTCGACGCGGAGAAGAAAATCTGCTGGCTCATTAGCTACACAACGGGGGTGAAGGGTTAGACAAGACGGACGGTGCACTCGCTATAAGCGAGATATAGGTTTTGTCGTGTTTATGGCCGCACCGCGCATCCAGTGTAGGCTGGGTGTGTTTGTCCGCAGCCCATTCTTTTTTTGAAACACGCAAGAGAATTGCGCGTTCATATATTACGAAGAAGAGAGAGTCAGTTACAATTACCTGTCACAAGGGCTGGCCATGGTCCACCCTCCACGGTTTCAAGAAAAACAACTACTCCTCACTAACGATAATACTACACACATGCGCAAAAGTCACAGGCTTTCACAGACCCTGCTGCGTGGCCTTCACTAATTGGCACCCCCGATTTAAAGCGGTGGGCTTGCCTCACTTTATCAAATCTAAGCCAATCAGATTCTAACCGCCCCGACGCCTTACAATATTTGTCCAAGACTGAGGATAACTCTCTAGCTTCACCACCATGTGCCTTGAAGAACAGCAGGCTGTCATCTGCAACAAGTAAGTGGCTTATCGGCGGAGCCGTTTGGGCCACTTCAATACCACTGAGGTGCGATGACTCACTATTTTTTAGGAGGCACGAAAGGCCCTCCGCTGCCAACAAGAACAGGTAAGGAAATACCGGGTCCCCCTGCCGGATACCTCGGGTAGGTTTAAATCTCTCTAGTTTGTTACCATTCATCAACACCGAGAAATTTACTGAGCTTACCATACACCATACCCATAATCATAAAGACCCAAGATCATCTATCTTGTTCAGCAAGGGGTGCCCTGCAATTCTAAGGAATGAGATAAAAGAGGTGCTGGAAGTCCCAAACGAAACACTTTCTGAGAAGTATTTGGGTATGCCTAGTGATGTGCGAAGCAAAAAAAAATGGTGCTTTCAAATACCGGAGAGACAGATTTTGGAGCAAAGTTAAAGGTTGGATGAAAAAATTATTGTCTGCTGGTGGAAAAGAGGTCCTCATTAGAAGTGTGGCTCAGGTTGTTCCTGTTTACTCAATGTCTTGTTTCTTACTTCCTAGAGGCCTTTGCCAACATATAATTTCTCTTATCAGGAAATTTTGGTGGGGTAGTAAGGAGGGAGAAAGAAAGGCTGCTTGGGTGTCTTGGGAAGTCATGACAAGACCAAAATATATGGGAGGTTTGGGATTCCATGATATAGAACTTTTCAACCTTGCTCTGCTGGCTAGGCAGGCGTGGTGCATTCTTCAGGACCCCGGTTCCTTCAGTGCAAGAATCCTGAAAGCAAAATATTTTCCGGAAACAGATTTGTTACAAGCTGAGTTGGGGAGTTCGCCATCTCAAGTGTGAAGAGCGATATATGAAGGAAAGGGAGTTTTGGCTCAGGGTCTAATCCGAAGAGTTGGTAATGGAGTTTCTACTCATATATGGCACCACAGATGGTGAACGAGCTCATCTTGCACAACGTGGGTGACTGGAACAGGGGACTAGTCCGAAGCATATTTATCAAGTTCGACGCCGATGCTATCTTATCCATCCCGGTATGCACAAGACTTGTTGATGACTTCTGGGCCTGGAGCCATGATCGTAAGGGCATTTTTACAGTAAGATCTTGTGACGCCCGGATAATCAAGCTATAGTAACCCTCTACTAATGATGTCACGTCAACTCCATTACGGTTACTAATCTCGCGTTAGTTCGAAACCAATTCAAATCCAAATTCAAAATCAAACAAATAATAAAAGTTTTCCAATCTTAAAACTAAAATGTTCGGAGAGAGCCAAATAATGCATAAGTAATAATGGTGAAGAAACCAACCTCTTTGAAAGTGTTTGATTGTCCTAAAGTAAACAAAATAGTAGCAAAACAATTAATCAAATGCTTTTTACAATTAAAAAATTATTAAACTATTCTATCTAGTTGCCCAAACTTATGTGGTCGTAGTATAATTATTTAGACTAAATTAGGGACTACTTTTATAAGTCATAAATCTAAAATAAAAGTGAAACTAAAAGTAATAGAAAAGAAATAAAGAAAAAGAACAAAAGGAAAATAAAACACAAAAAAGGAGAAAACCTCCCCTCCTGTTGGGCCTCGGCCCAGCTGGCCGACCGGCCGGCCCAGCCGCCCCCATCTTTGGCCTACAAGGCCACCAACCCCCCAGAAACCCTATCCCGTCGCACCACTCCCCCACTCACTACCCACGATTCCCACTCCCCCCACCCCCCGCGAGATCTGGATCGGGGGCGCCCCGATCCCGTCGCCCCCAAGCCCGACGTCGGCGCACAACCCGACACCGCCCCACCGTCGCCGGACTGCCCCGCCCCACTGCTTCTTCGCCGCACGCCATCGGCCTCGCCTACCGTCACCACGCTGCCGCTCGAGGACCTCGTCACCGTCACCTTCAGACCTCGCCACCCCTAGACATCGACACCGTCGCCGGTCGCCATCGCCACCTCGCCAGAGCCTCTTCGCCTCGACCACCTCGCCTCTTCACCGGAACGTCGTCCCCGTCTTCCTCCCCGAGCACCGCTGCCTAGACCCCACGGCCCCGTGGTGAGGCCCCGACAACTCCTCCTCCTCCCCTGCTCCGGCCACTTCGGCCATGGCCTCGCTCACCGGCACCCGCACACGCACCGGCCGCCCTGATCGCGTCCTGTCCTGCGTCGTCGCCAACGTCGGAGCTTTGCTCTTGTGCGCGGCATGCCTCTTACCGCACCGTGTCTCTCCGCTCGTGCCCGCCCCTCTGGTTGCGCAGCCCCACGCCCGTCCCTCATTCTCCCGTGCCGTGTCGCTCGCCGCCGTTCCCGGCCGGCCGGCCTGCCGCGCCGGCGGCCCCGTCTGTGCGCGGGCGTAGCCCCTGCCGGTTGCGCCTCTGCCAGATTAGGCAGGCCCCTGCTAATTGGGGGTTAGATTAGCACTAACCCCCTCCTGTTAGTCACTAACAGTGGGCCTTGCCCCTGTTTGAATAAAAAAAGATATCTTCAAGCATAAATAAATAAATAAAATATTAATTAATTAATTAACCAATTAAATTTAACTTAATTAATTCTGTTTAGACTAACCTAATCATTAGGTAAACTAATTAATTCTATTAACTAGTCTGCTAACTAGACAGACTATTACATGTGGGACCCCCCGTCAGCTTGACTAGTCAACGGTCAAAGCTGACTGCTGACATCACCCTGACATCATGCTGACATCATAATTACATTTTCTTATTTAATTAATTCTGTTAATTCTAAAAAATGAACTAAATCTTTTAAAATTAATATAAAATAAACCGTAGCTCAGATGAAAATACTTTCTACATGAAAGTTGCTCAGAACAACGAGACGATTCCGGATATGCAACCCGTTCATCCGCAACACACCCCCAGCATATCGAACACGCAACTTTTCCCCTCCGGTTCATCTGTCTGAAAACGTGAAACACTGGGGATACTTTCCCGGATGTTCCCCCCCTTCATCGGTATCACCTCCTACTGCGTTAGGTCACCTCTAGCACCACGTATTACCAATCTACGCTTTGTGATACTTTGATTGCTCAGTTATTTATTGTGTTCCTCCTCCGTTACTTCTTTCCGGTAGACCCTGAGACTGCCGGCGACCCCCAGTTCGACTACGGAGTTGACGACCCCTCCTTGCCAGAGCAACCAGGCAAGCGCCCCCCTTGATCACTAGATATCGCCTATTCTCCTCTATACTGCTTGCATTGGAGTAGTGTAGCATGTTACTGCTTTCCAATCCTATTCTGATGTATAGCCTGACATTGTTGCTACATCTGTTGATACCTTACCTGCAATCCTAAATACTTAGTATAGGATGCTAGTTTATCATCATTGGCCCTACATTCTTGTCAGTCTGCCTTGCTACACTATTGGGCCGTGATCACTCGGAAGGTGATCACGGGTATATACTATACATACATGCATACTATGCAAATGGTGGCTAAAGTCGGGTCAGCTCGATGAGTACCCGCAAGTGATTCTGATGAGGGGGCTGAAAGGACAGGTGGCTCCATCCCGGTAGAGGTGGGCCTAGGTTCCCGATGGCCCCCGACTGTTACTTTGTGGCAGAGCGACAGGACAGGTTGAGACCACCTAGGAGACAGGTGGGCCTGGCCCTGTTCGGCGTTCGCGGATACTTAACACGCTTAACGAGATCTTGGTATTTGATCTGAGTCTGGCCACTGGCCTATACGCACTAACCAACTACGCGGGAAAGTTATGGGCACTCGACGTCGTGGTATCAGCTGAAGCCTTCTTGACGTCAGCGTCTGAGCGGCGCGCGCCGGGTTGGACAGCGTTAACGCAACTTCCTTTGTAATGGAGGTTGCTAGGTCTGCTCACCGGCCGCGTACGCAACGTGCAGGTGTGCAATGGGCGATGGGCCCAGACCCCTGCGCGCATAGGATTTAGACCGGCGTGCTGACCTCTCTGTTGTGCCTAGGTGGGGCTGCGGCGTGTTGATCTTCCGAGGCCGGGCATGACCCAGGAAAGTGTGTCCGGCCAAATGGGATCGAGCGTGTTGGGTTATGTGGTGCACCCCTGCAGGGAAGTTAATCTATTCGAATAGCCGTGATCTTCGGTAACAGGACGACTTGGAGTTGTACCTTGACCTTATGACAACTAGAACCGGATACTTAATAAAACACACCCTTTCAACTGCCAGATACAACCCGGTGATCGCTCTCTAATAGGGCGACAAGGGGAGGATCGCCGGGTAGGGTTATGCTATGCGATGCTACTTGGAGGACTTCAATCCACTCTCTTCTACATGCTGCAAGACGGAGGCTGCCAGAAGCGTAGTCTTCGATAGGACTAGCTATCCCCCTCTTATTCTGGCATTCTGCAGTTCAGTCCACTGATATGGCCTCCTTACACATATACCCATGCATATGTAGTGTAGTTCCTTGCTTGCGAGTACTTTGGATGAGTACTCACGGTTGCTTTCTCCCCCCTTTTCCCCCTTTCCTTTCTTTCTGGTTGTCGCAACCAGATGTTGGAGTCCAGGAGCCAGACGCCACCGTCGACGACGACTCCTACTACACCGGAGGTGCCTACTACTACGTGCAGCCCGCTGACGACGACCGGGAGTAGTTAGGAGGATCCCAGGCAGGAGGCCTGCGCCTCTTTCGATTGTATCCCAGTTTGTGCTAGCCATCTTATGGCAAGCTTGTTTAACTTATGTCTGTACTCAGATATTGTTGCTTCCGCTGACTCGTCTATGATCGAGCACTTGTATTCGAGACCTCGAGGCCCCTGGCTTGTAATATGATGCTTGTATGACTTATTTTATTTTTAGAGTTGTGTTGTGATATCTTCCCGTGAGTCCCTGATCTTGATCGTACACGTTTGCGTGTATGATTAGTGTACGATTGAATCGGGGGCGTCATAAGTTGGTATCAGAGCCGACTGCCTGTAGGAATCCCCCTTCCACACTCCTTGGCTGAAGTCGAGTCTAGACTTTACAAAACTTTTACTAACATGGTTGTGCGGCTTACGGCCCCATGTTGCCATTGGGTGGTAGTAGGATCTTTTATTCCTCGACCTATACTCTGGGACTCTGACATCTCTTATATTCGGGTTAAACGATTTTACTAGCTCTGACTCTAGGTTCTTGATACTACTTTCCTTCCGGAGAGCCTCCTCAGTCCAGATGATCGCCTGCCGCACCAATATATTTTGAAGATACTCTCCGATGTTTCCCCGAGACCCTTGTGCCCTTCACCGTTGTAATTCCATACCACCGATAAATCCCTATGGAAAACTACATACACTTGTCGTCCATAACTTCACTTCCAATTGTTGTTGCTATTACAAGATACCCTGAAATACTTTGGATATTCCGAGAATCCTTTGTGTTTACTGCCTTGCAGTTCTTGCCTCATGAATACTCCCTACGGATAATTCCTCGCACTTCTGAGTATCCGTTCTCCCCCCGTTGTTCATATGATGCACAAGATACATTAAGATGTTACCTGATCTTCCGGTAATTCTCTGCCAACTATTGCTCTGCAAATACTTGTTTGCTTGCAATCTGGACAATTCCATTTGTCTAGCAATAACCATTAAAATCCTTGTGATTGACATTTTGACCCTATTGATTCAACATGTGTGCGAATGCACACAATCATCTATCAACCCTTCTAAATTATCTTTCCGGCTCAGACGTCATTTTGAACATGAGCTGGTTCTTGACCAAACTATTTGTCGTCAATTGTGCCTCTGGCCTATCCAACTTATCCATCCTTGATCAGAGCGTCTGCTTCTGATCCTTTGTTTTGGAAATCATAATTCCTTTGTTACCTAAGCATCAAACTATTCAGATGTTCTATAATCTGATCTCCTTGCATTCTTTCTTCTTCTGGTTGAGTACCGTTACTCACATCAGGTCCCTCATGGACCACCGGATCCTTTGATGAGTTTTATCCGACATCGTCCTTCATACTCAATAACCTTGTGAGCCTTTCCTCGGATACGTAATGCCTTTGGTAAGCTGTATCCTCTGCTTCCTCAACCATGCTCTACTTCCGAGCTTGAGTTATTTACCCCTGAAATTGATGGTATACGTTCCTAAGATGCCTTGATGGGTTGAACCTATGCCTTCCTTAATATATGTGAACTCGAAAGTTTTCACGAGTCATACTCTTCTGGTGTTTTGCCAGATAAAATTTCAACACTACAACTTCTTTGAAAGTGAGAAGTGAATGAAAGGTTATGCATTGGAGAAGTGGGAGTCGACCTTGAACTTTGTGGTCATGCCCATGGACACGATGTAGATCGTGTCATTAAAGCTCCTCTTAAATTAATTATTCCTTTGGTATAAGTTCTTATATCTGGGATCCGGCTTTTTGCAATCGTGGTTCCGACTATGTTCTCCTTTAAATACCATTTCTTGTGCAAGTTTAAGCACTTGTCTTCTACAGAGCAATACCCTAGTCCAACCTCTACTTTGATCTGTCATCGAGTATTACCCCCTGGTATCTCAAGATTATCACGGAACTGCATAACTTCTTATGAGTTCTTCATCAAGTGCTACATTCTCATCGATTCCAATTTTTCACGGGCTCTGAGTTATTAAACACTCAAAGACACCGATAACTGACTCGAGTCCGCATCGCGATTAAACAACTCTTGGTAACCTTCAGTACTTACGAGTTTGAACTCAATCACGTCATTCCTAGCCTGTTTGGCTATATCCTTGTCGTGCCGATTTTAACTGTGCTACCTGGTCCTTATTCCCAGAGCACAACTTTCGATGATGAGCTAAGATTACGTCGATCTTCCTTGTCTTACTGTTTCACATCAAACAACAAGCTTGATTCCGAGTTTGTGTCGTTTCCGTGGTTTCAATAACTTTTCGCTCCATCCTTCCTTTTGCTTGATGTCGTCGATGAGCGATTTTATCTTCATGAAACCTCTCGACAAATGTGTCATGATCATCATCAACATTCAGAGCTCTTCCAGGATATCAATCGAATCCGTGATGAGAAATACCATCCTTGCCCCTCGATGATTTGTGTTATCATCGACAACATTCTTTCCTCCCCCAACACAAACTTGTTCATGTTTTGTGTTGTACCTTGATTTCCTTGCTATCTGGCTTAGGTTATGTTCTACCTTGTAGTATTATTGTCTTCTGTATCAAGAATGTTGCGAGGATAGCTCCACCTCTTAAGAATTATTGGCATAGTGATACTTCTCGCCATCTACATTCATCTCTTGGTCCCCGTGTTGTTTCTAACCAGAAAACCGAAAATTGAACTATGATGTGCGAATTCAAAACGTCTAGCAACCCTATTGCTTTGAAGTTATTGGTCGATATTTCATTCTTAGACTGTTGGTTATCGAATCACCATTCTAACATTGGCCATGCTACCTAAGCCCATATTTCGGGTGCACCTTTCAACCAATGTTTAATTGTGTATGTTTTCCTCGAGCATACATCATTATACCATTTGATTTGACAAATGTTATCTCCTTGTTCACATGACTGTGGAAACCCATCTTCTTGGAATTCTCAATGGATTGGCGCTGAGTCCATCAGTCACCTCCTCACCCTTTCCATGATTTAATGATGAACTCTTGTTTTGAAACTCGCTCCCATAGTTCATTTCCCGAGGATCTTACAATGTCATCTCGTCAATTTGTGTTGCACCTTTTCTTCTCAGGCATCCCGAGTCTGAGGTCATTTGACACCAATCAAATCTGAATCTCGGTTAGATATGATGGTTTGAACATTTTTCCAAGAGTTATAACACTGATCTTTTATGACCCGGTAAGGTGATGTCATGCCCCGCACACCTGGCCGGAGGACCTACTGTTATAGTTTCCTTATTAGCAAGGTTATCCATTCTTCCATGAGGAAATTGAATGCCTTATTTAATAAGTTTATCTTGATGGATCCTTCGTGTATCCAAAGTCCGACCTTTGCTTGAAAACCATGTCAATGCTATCTCGAAGCATGTATGTGGTACTCCTATCTTCAATAAGAACACTTGAAGCACAATGCTAAAATTTCTTAATCAAATTATCCAAACATCGTTGTATGGGTAATGTCATGAAAATTCTCTCCCCTTTCCTAAAGGGTTTTCTACAATTATATCCTGTCATGGGTATCATGCTCTGCTTGTTCTTGGGAAGGATATACCCCTGAAATATGTGTTTAAACACATTTTCCATTCCATTGTTCTATTTGATGTGATAACCATATTTCCCTTTCATTGTTTGGTTTAACCTTTCTTGTGATCTATATGATCTAAGCAACAATATTCTCATGCTTTTGTAAACACCTAGGTGTATAATTCTGTCAGAAAGACCCTGTTACTTTTGTTGATGACATTCCGGTAACCAGCGATGGACGAGAACTTTGCCTACTGGTCCGCCTCGTTCAACGAGCAGGAAGATGGTTCTCTTCGTCCCTCGCCCTTGGTACCAGTGTTGTTGCCGACATAACCGACAGACTATCCTCTGACTTGCCTTGCTTACATGATCGTGCAAGATGTCACCCACCTTCCTACTTTTAGACCACATGGTGGGCCCATAACCAACAGTTCCACAGGATCGAAACCTGACTCTCATGTACACCCCCTGTTCCCAAAGTTATTCCTCGCGTGTGGCCTCATACGTAATTCACGAGCCACCTTCCGATGAGATCATCAACTCTGGTATCAGATACAATACTTATCCCCGTTGCTACGAACCCCCTTTCACGCCCTGTTTCAGGCACCGAACGATTGCCCACCCGCTAGAAACTTCTCACGATACCTTCTTAATTTGCTCTCAATATTTTCTTAAGATTCCATTCGAGAGTTACTTTCCACCACCATCCCCGATGTTATCAACCAGATAGTCAACCTTTCAGAGGCCCGTTCTTTCGAAGTTACCCCTTGTCATTTTCGTAAGTATGATGGAGTTCCTGAAGAAAGGACGACAACCTAATCATGATGCATCGATGCATAGGAATGAAGTCATCGACGCTATGGATCGACCACTTCGAGAAGAGCAAGCAAGACCGAGAAGATCCATTAGAATTTCGTAACCAAATCCCTTCCCCCTTACTCCACCTCTTAAATCTCGGGACGAGATTTCTTGTAGTGGAGGAGAATTGTGACGCCCGGATAATCAAGCTATAGTAACCCTCTACTAATGATGCCACGTCAACTCCATTACGGTTACTAATCTCGCGTTAGTTCGAAACCAATTCAAATCCAAATTCAAAATCAAACAAATAATAAAAGTTTTCCAATCTTAAAACTAAAATGTTCGGAGAGAGCCAAATAATGCATAAGTAATAATGGTGAAGAAACCAACCTCTTTGAAAGTGTTTGATTGTCCTAAAGTAAATAAAATAGTAGCAAAACAATTAATCAAATGCTTTTTACAATTAAAAAAATTATTAAACTATTCTATCTAGTTGCCCAAACTTATGTGGCTGTAGTATAATTATTTAGACTAAATTAGGGACTACTTTTATAAGTCATAAATCTAAAATAAAAGTGAAACTAAAAGTAACAGAAAAGAAATAAAGAAAAAGAACAAAAGGAAAATAAAACACAAAAAGGGAGAAAACCTCCCCTCCTGTTGGGCCTCGGCCCAGCTGGCCGACCGGCCGGCCCAGCCGCCCCCATCTCTGGCCTACAAGGCCACCAACCCCCCAGAAACCCTATCCCGTCGCACCACTCCCCCCACTCACTACCCAC
>NC_057801.1:677725228-677736043 GCF_018294505.1 Triticum aestivum
CGCCCCCAATCCCGACGTCGGCGCACAACCCGACGCCGCCCCACCGTCGCCGGACTGCCCCGCCCCACTGCTTCTTCGCCGCACGCCATCGGCCTCGCCTACCGTCACCACGCTGCCGCCCGAGGACCTCGTCACCGTCACCTTCAGACCTCGCCACCCCTGGACATCGACGCCGTCGCTGGTCGCCATCGCCACCTCGCTGGAGCCTCTTCGCCTCGACCACCTCGCCTCTTCACCGGAACATCGTCCCCGTCTTCCTCCCCGAGCACCACTGCCTAGACCCCACGGCCCCGTGGTGAGGCCCCGACAACTCCTCCTCCTCCCCTGCTCCGGCCACTTCGGCCATGGCCTCGCTCACCGGCGCCCGCACGCGCACCGGCCGCCCTGACCGCGTCCTGTCCTGCATCGTCGCCAATGTCGAAGCTCTGCTCTTATGCGCGGCGTGCCTCTTACCGCATCGTGTCTCTCCGCTCGTGCCCGCCCCTCCAGTTGCGCAGCCCCGCGCCCGTCCCTCATGCTCCCGTGCCGTGTCGCTCGCCGCCGTTCTCGGCCGGCCGGCCTGCCGCGCCGGCGGCCCCGTCTGTGCGCGGGCGTAGCCCCTGCCGGTTGCGCCTCTGCCAGATTACGCAGGCCCCTGCTAATTGGGGGTTAGATTAGCACTAACCCCCTCCTGTTAGTCACTAACAGTGGGCCTTGCCCCTGTTTGAATAAAAAAAAGATATCTTCAGGCATAAATAAATAAATAAAATATTAATTAATTAATTAACCAACTAAATTTAACTTAATTAATTCTGTTTAGACTAACCTAATCATTAGGTAAACTAATTAACTCTGTTAACTAGCCTGCTAACTAGACAGACTATTACATGTGGGACCCCCCGTCAGCTTGACTGGTCAACGGTCAAAGCTGACAACTGACATCACCCTGACATCATGCTGACATCATAATTACATTTTCTTATTTAATTAATTGTGTTAATTCTAAAAAATGAACTAAATCTTTTAAAATTAATATAAAATAAACTGTAGCTCAGATGAAAATACTTTCTACATGAAAGTTGCTCAGAACAACGAGACGATTCCGGATATGCAACCCGTTCGTCCGCCACACACCCCTAGCATATCGAACACGCAACTTTCCCCCTCCGGTTCATCTGTCCGAAAACGTGAAACACCGGGGATACTTTCCCGGATGTTCCCCCCCTTCACCGGTATCACCTCCTACTGCGTTAGGTCACCTATAGCACCGCGTATTACCATGCTACGCTTTATGATACTTTGATTGCTCAGTTATTTATTGTGTTCCTCCTCCGTTACTTCTTTCCGGTAGACCCTGAGACTGCCGGCAACCCCCAGTTCGACTACGGAGTTGACGACCCCTCCTTGCCAGAGCAACCAGGCAAGCGCCCCCCTTGATCACTAGATATCGCCTATTCTCCTCTATACTTCTTGCATTAGAGTAGTGTAGCATGTTACTGCTTTCCGTTAATAATATTCTGATGCATAGCCTGACATTGTTGCTACATCTGTTGATACCTTACCTGCAATCCTAAATACTTAGTATAGGATGCTAGTTTATCATCATTGGCCCTACATTCTTGTCAGTCTGCCTTGCTACACTATTGGGCCGTGATCACTCGGGAGGTGATCACGGGTATATACTATACATACATGCATACTATACAGATGGTGGCTAAAGTCGGGTCAGCTTGATGAGTACCCGCAAGTGATTCTGATGAGGGGGCTGAAAGGACAGGTGGCTCCATCCCGGTAGAGGTGGGCCTGGGTTCCCGACGGCCCCCGACTGTTACTTTGTGGCGGAGCGACAGGACAGGTTGAGACCACCTAGGAGATAGGTGGGCCTGGCCCTGTTCGGCGTTCGCGAATACTTAACACGCTTAACGAGATCTTGGTATTTGATCTGAGTCTGGCCACTCGCCTATACGCACTAACCAACTACACGGGAAAGTTATGGGCACTCGACGTCGTGGTATCAGCCGAAGCCTTCTTGACGTCAGCGACTGAGCGGCGCGCGCCGGGTTGGACTGCGTTAACGCAACTTCCTTTGTAATGGAGGTTGCTAGGTCTGCTCACCGGCCGCGTACGCAACGTGCAGGTGTGCAATGGGCGATGGGCCCAGACCCCTGCGCGCATAGGATTTAGACCGGCGTGCTGACCTCTCTGTTGTGCCTAGGTGGGGCTGCGACGTGTTGATCTTCCGAGGCCGGGTATGACCCAGGAAAGTGTGTCCGGCCAAATGGGATCGAGCGTGTTGGGTTATGTGGTGCACCCCTGCAGGGAAGTTAATCTATTCGAATAGCCGTGATCTTTGGTAACAGGACGATTTGGAGTTGTACCTTGACCTTATGACAACTAGAACCGGATACTTAATAAAACACACCCTTTCAACTGCCAGATACAACCCGGTGATCGCTCTCTAACAGGGCGACGAGGGGAGGATCGCTGGGTAGGGTTATGCTATGAGATGCTACTTGGAGGACTTCAATCCACTCTCTTCTACATGCTGCAAGACGGAGGCTGGCAGAAGCGTAGTCTTCGATAGGACTAGCTATCCCCCTCTTATTCTGGCATTCTGTAGTTCAGTCCACTGATATGGCCTCCTTACACATATACCCATGCATATGTAGTGTAGTTCCTTGCTTGCGAGTACTTTGGATGAGTACTCACGGTTGCTTTCTCCCCCCTTTTCCCCCTTTCCTTTCTTTCTGGTTGTCGCAACCAGATGCTGGAGTCCAGGAGCCAGACGCCACCGTCGACGACGACTCCTACTACACCGGAGGTGCCTACTACTACGTGCAGCCCGCTGACGACGACCAGGAGTAGTTAGGAGGATCCCAGGCAGGAGGCCTGCGCCTCTTTCGGTTGTATCCCAGTTTGTGCTAGCCATCTTATGGCAAACTTGTTTAACTTATGTCTGTACTCAGATATTGTTGCTTCCGCTGACTCGTCTATGATCGAGCACTTGTATTCGAGCCCTCGAGGCCCCTGGCTTGTAATATGATGCTTGTATGACTTATTTTATTTTTAGAGTTGTGTTGTGATATCTTCCCGTGAGTCCCTGATCTTGATCGTACACGCTTGCGTGTATGATTAGTGTACGATTGAATCGGGGGCGTCACAGATCTGCCTACCGCGTGCTAGTAACAACTAAATTCCGGAGGGAAGCTTGGCTGGAAGGACGGAGCGACTCGTCGAATACGGAATCATAGGAAAAGTCGTGGGGTCAACTCTGGAAGATCCAGGTTCCTTCGAAAATTCGAGTGTTTCTTTGGAGATTAGCACAACAGTCCATACCTACTGCAGATCTGCTCCACCACCGGAAAATGGCGACGACCAGCCGGTGCAGGATATGCGGCAATGAGGATTCATGGTGTCACTCGTTGATGGAATGTACCATGTCAAGATGTGTGTGGGCGCTAGAGGAAGAGCAATTGCTATAGGTTTTAAGTGAGGTAACAGAACCGGATGCACGTAGATGGATATTCACTATAATCGAGAAACTATCGTCGTCGGATTTCACCAGAGCTCTAGTCACTCTATGGGCTGTTTGGCACGCTCGAGGGAAGGCAATCCACGAAAAATATTTCAAAGTCCAGCGGGCACACACTGCTTTGTTGATCGTTTTATGTCAGAGATATCAGCCTCGAGGCCTACGCAACAGAACCAGGTGCGAGGTCCAACAATGAACCAGCGCTGGACTACTCCACCACCAGGTCACTGCAAGATCAAAGTGGATGGGGCTACAACTAAATCAGCAAGGCGAGGATCAGTGGGTGTCATCTGTCGAGCCTTTGATGGCCCGTTCATGGGAGCTTCAGCCATATGTTTTGAGGGTGTCTTCGACCCGGCGTCTCTTGAAGCCCTAGCTTGCAGGGAGGCTTTGTCTTTGGCGACCGATCTCATGCGAATATAAGTGATGGTCGCATCGGATTGCAAGGAAGTGATCTCCAATATTTCTAAAGGCAATGGAGCAACACATGCACATATCATCCGGGAGATCAAGCAAACGGAGTCTGAATTTCAATCTTGTTCTTTTATTTTTGAATGTAGGACTACAAATATCGAGGCACATAGCCTCGCTAAATACGCGCTTAGTCTGTCTAATGGTCGCCATGTTTGGTTGCTTCAACCTCCAAACTTGAGATGTATTCCGCAGAACATTCTTGAGTAATAAAGCGTGTGTTTTAGCCTAAAAAAAGATCGTAAACGCCCACGGCTCGGCTAACAATTCTTGGCCTCCGCCTCTGCCAAGCGAGTTGCAAAGTTTGCCACTCATGTCACTACACAACGTCGCCGGTAACTTACTCAATGTCCACGAAATATTGTCGAACACTGAAATGCATGAGTAGGATGAGAAGAGAGTTGAAAGTCCTTCCTGACAGCCACCGATTTTTTCCAGAGCAAGGTTACCAGTAGGTATACCACCGTGCTATGCTTTCCTATGCTTACCAGAAGGATAGGACGTCAGGTTTCCGTTTCCAATTCATCACGTTACGGTACAGTGATCTCCTAGTTCAGTCAGCGGTCTTCTTGTAGCTATACCACCGTGCGACGAGCAGGTACGCGCCGAAGTTGCCGATGCAGAGCATGGCGAGCAGCCAGAAGAAGTAGTCCAGGTGGCCGTCATTGATGTCGTCGGGAATCCACCCAGGCCGCCCGCCCCGGGTGGTGGCGCCCACCACGACGGCCACCAGCGCCGAGCTCGCATAGTTGCCCAGCGCAAACGCCGCGCCGGAGAGCCCCGAGCAGACGCTCCGCATGGCGTCCGGCGCCTGGTCGTAGAAGAACTCCATCTGCCCGATGAACGTGAACACCTCCGCCGCCCCCATCACCACGTACTGCGGCACCTGCCAGAAGATCGACATCGGCACGTACTCCGCGCCGTCCTCGCCGCTGTACGTGCCGTGGCGCGCGACGACGCGGCGCCGCGCCACCTCGAGCGTGCCGGCGGCGAGCATGGCGATCGTGAGGATGACGAAGCCCACGCCCATGCGCGCCAGCTGCGTGAACCCGCGGCGGTGGCCCGTAAGGCGGCGCGCGAGCGGGACGACGGCGCGGTCGTAGAGCGGCACCCAGAGCATGACGCTGAGCGTGTCGAAGACGGTGAGCACGGCGGCGGGCACGCTGAAGCTGCCGACACGCGGGTCCAGCGTGTCACCCTGGAGGATGAAGGTGGTGGTCATCTGCGTGTACGCCGCCGCGAAGATGATGCCGCACGCCCACACCGGCAGCAGCCGGAGCACGCACTTGAGCTCCTCCACCTGTGTCACCGTGCACAGCCGCCACGGGCTCGCCGGACGCGCCTTGTCGCCGGCCGTCTCCACCGCCGCCTTGTCCAAGACCCTGAGTGATCGACAGCAACCGAGCGGTGCGACAGATTAATAATTTACTCACATGGGATGCACCGACGCACGCATCGTCAAGTTGAGTAAAAGATGCCATGACTAATGCACGCAAACGTCCAAACGGCAGCGTCCTGCATGAAATCCGGAGGTTTTTCCTGTACGGCGTGTGGAAATGGCGTCCTGATTGAACCACCACCGAAAGCAAAAGGAAGGAAAATGATGTGAAACGGAGTGTGCGTGCATCCGACAAGCTTCTTTTCTTTCCAAGTGCAATTTATCTTCAGAGTGAAATGGAACGAACGTACTCCCTCCGTCCGCAAATACTTGTCATCAAAATGAATAAAAGATATACATCTCTTTTATTCATTTTGATGACAAGTATTTCCAAATGGAAGGAGCACTACGTAGCGTGCACGCCCTCGAGGCACCACAGAACGTGACAGTCTGACAGGCACGTTCTGCACTTTTACTCGCCCGGCCCAGACAAGATACAGAAAGGAAAAGTATCTCGCCAATTCAATCATCAAGATGCGCAAAATTTTGACGAAAATGAAAAGTTACACATGTACAGATTAGCTACGTCTGGTCCAGGCACGCACTCGAAAGAAAAGTACGTGGTGACTCCGGCATGGCTCAATCATAGGCGAAAGAATTTTTACGTTTCTTCTTTTCCCGGAAAACTTGACTTGATTGAGACTAGTACACTGGACAGAAAAGAAGAACGATGCAAGTGGGAGCAATGCCAGCGACGGCCGAAGCACGGACACTGAGCCACTGACCTGAACTGGTCGGTGTGCGCGAGGCGGCGGCTCCCCAGTATCGCGGACATGCCGTCCTCGCCGTCAAGCTCGTGCAGCAGCGCGGCGTCCGCGGGCGCCACCACGTCGCACTTCCTGGCGGCGGCGACCACCACCTGCGCGATCCTGGTGAGCGGGCTGCCGCCCGGGGGCTGGTGGCGCCGGTACGCGCCGGTGCCGGCCAGGAACAGCGCGACGGCGACCACGCTCAGCAGCGCCGGGATGCCGTAGCCCAGCAGCCAACCGTGCGCGGACTGCACCCACACCAGCACGGTGCCGCCGACCAGCGAGCCCACGTTGATGGAGAGGTAGAACCAGTTGAAGAAGGAGCTCTGCCGCCCGCGCTCCTCCTCGTCGGCCTCGGCGTCGAACTGGTCGGCCCCGAACGACGACAGGACCGGCTGCAGCGCGCCGCCCAGCGCCACCAGGTACAGCCCCGCGTAGAACACCGCGCTCTCCAGCGCCGCCGACGCGCTCGCCGTCACCACCCCATACGCGGCAACGGAGATGAGGAGGAAGACGGTGATGGTCCAGTATCTGCCGAGGAAGGAGTCGGCGAGGAAGGCGGCGGCGAGCGGCGTGATGGAGCCCGTGCCCTGCCAGTTGGTGACGCTGTTGGCGGCGGCCTTGCTGCCGGAGTGCAGCTGGACCTTGAGGTAGTTCACCAGGTTGGTCGACACGCCAAAGTAGGCCGTGTACTGGAAGCAGTTGTTCACTGCTCAAGCGCCCACGCGTGCATGCGTGGTCGTTAATTAACAGGCCCACCAGATGCCACGATGATCAACAACAAAACGAAAAGGTTGCAGGCGTTACCGAGGAGAAGAACGCAGCCCCACGAGGTCCGGCGATCCTTCCGGCGATCATCGCCACCGTGAGAGCCTTTCGATTCTACTTCTACAGCTTCCATCGTCCCAACAGTTCGGCCGGGTGAGATCTACACAGACAGGAGCATGCACAACAAATGAAACCACTTCAGAAGAAGCACCACACGTACAATATCTAAGATGGTTGAGAGTTTAATCGAGATGAAAGGGTCCAAGAAAACATACCTTGGTGGCTTGATTACTCGACGACCTTCCTCTGCAGCTATGCCTTACGTTGTCGATATTTATCTCGTCCCTTTCGCTCTTAGCAACGAGATTGCATTTGGCTAGCTAGCTGCTCTGCCTCTGCACATGGTGCCACTGCCACTTGAGAGTTGAGAGTGAGAGCGCTGATGCTAATGGTGGAATGGGGCTGAACAATAATGGACAGCCGGATAGGTTACTTTAAAATGGCGTATATAAGGTGGCTGCCAATTGGAGTGCATGACTGCGAATGCACAAATCTGCCTTGGTGTTAATTAACATGATGGCATCTTACATGATGGAGTATAAAGCTATTTTGTAGTTCAAATTGAATTGCAAAAACGTCGTATATTTTGGCACGGAGGTAGTAACAATCTAACTAGGCCCGCTGGCTAGAGTAATACTCCTAGGACAGAATGTGTTTATGGAATGTCATGAGTAAATGGCCTTGATGGTCACATAATTTGTGCAGTGGGTGCGATTTTAGTCACACTACTTGCAATTCGGAAAAGCCGGTCACACAACTTGCATTTTGGGGTGCACATTGGTCAAAACGGACCGACTCCGTTAGTCCTTTTTTAACAAACCTTCTTAACTGTTTGGTATGGGTTTTCCTTGCAAAAAACACCACGGCGAACGCACACAGCAGGATAGGTTTATACAATGACGTATATAATGGTGCCAATTTGAGTGCATGGATGTGAATGCACAAATCTGCCTTGGTGTTAGTTACATGATGGCATCTTACACGCAGCAGACAAGGGACGGCTGTCACGAGTGAGAATGTGTATGGAATGCCCTTGTCTCAGTCGATTACTCGAATGAGAACTGATAAATGTACAGGTTTATTCATACAAATACAAAAAAAAAAAACTTCAGCGTGTTAAGAAGCTGTTGACCTAGTAAAAAAATAAAGTGACCAAAATATCTAGCGAACGTTCGCTGTAGGGTTTGGCATTTGCGAACGTTTTAGATCGCAAGATTAGTGTTGTACTAGAAGGGTTGAGCGCACTTTGCTGCTCGTTGGTGTTATTGGAGTTTCATAGTTGTTTACGTCATCTGTTTCAAAATATAATGTGCATTAGTTTTTGCAAAGTCAAACTCTTTAAGATTTGACCAAATTTATAGAGAAATATATCAATTTCTAATATCAAAATGTGTATTATTAGATTGCTGCTAATTGATTTGAAATGTCATTGATCCAGTCAAAATTGTGAACCAAATTCAAAATTAAATACCTCACTGGAATGAGAGAGCTTAAAAAATTAGAGAGCGTAATGAATTAAAAGAATTGAATCGGAGAGCTCATTGAAAAATTATTGACCCGGTCGAAAACGGATGATCCAATTTGAAATTGAAACTTCAATTGATTGTGTGACCTTTAAAACCAGGGAGCGTCGTGTATTAGATGATGGATTCGCAGTTTCAGAAACGCATGACAGTTTCTGCTAAGAAGAAAAGGTTTGTGGCAAAGAATGGCAGGATTTGCCATCTCGTACGAGATAAAGTTGCCCCTAAAAAATACGCCTACTATCCCCTTTCAACTGACGTTCGCCGGTTATCATTACTAAAAAAAATAATGTTACTTGCAAAAAGAAAAGAGAAAACGATAATGTTGTCGTAGTTGACTGAGAATCATGCTGCAAATTTACAATGTAAGTTCGTGCGGATTAAAAACAAGTTCAACATGATGTAGTAGTTTGCTCATCTGGTGAAGATAATAGGAACGTTTTAGGAAATCATGAACTCTTGCATGGATCTCAGTACCACCAGATCGACGTTTTCGGTTTCGACTGAGATTTAAGTAGACCTCAGGCGGCTACTGAGAATTAGCAAATTTAATGTCACATTGGTCGGCAGGAAAATGTATATGTAGGCCCGTGTTCGAGAAGGATGCATGGCGCCTGTATTTTAAATCGCGTGAAAGAATGCACGGGTCGTTCTCTCCGTTTGCTTTCCTGGTGATGTAGCTAGCTTAGCTAGACTTGACCTGGATGGACTCGATCCGAGCGAGACCTAGTGTAGTGGCTTGTGACGATTCATGTCTCCCATGACACTTCAGAGACTGCTCCTTATCTGATCTCTATCCAGCTTTGCTACGTACGTACCACTCACATGCTAGCTAGGAGTACTAGAAGACTTCCACATTTCACAAGCACATCTTCACCGAGCTGCGTGGAGACCCTGTGTGTTCGCCCGGCCATGTCGTGTACCTAATGTTATTTTTGCAGTGCCACACTATGATAAATGTTGCGACGGACAAGAGGAAAAACAGAAGAAAAGGTGTGTCTACTTTTATTAAAAAAAATCTCGAATATGCACGAGTGTGCATATTATATATTAAAGAAGAGAGGCAAAAAATGCCTCCACCATATTTTACAAGAGTTTTGTTACACTTTACTCCTCCCTACTTACCCACCTATGTAAACTACGGAAGAAAGGGTCTACATTCCCCTTAAACTTGCCGGCTACCGACCATACCATGCCTTCGGACCTCACTCTACTTAGAAGCACCTCCAACGAAGGAGATGCTCCGTCGAACACAATAGCGTTTCGATGCTTCCACAATTTACAAAGTGTAAGAATGAAGATGGTATGTAGATCCTTTCATCGTAAGTTGTTGGGCCCTTACTTGTCCTGAAGCCATGTGCGTAGGGAGTCTTGTGCCGTCGGCGTCCAATCCAGCTTGCCCAGAGCCTCACATACCACAGCCCATGTCGATCTAGCCTCACATACTACTTTTATAATTAAGAGATGATTTCTTAGCAATAATATCTCTCTCATCACATCCCTCGTAAAAGGTATATCTCACCATATATTTAGAAATGTCTAGTTAATACAGATGAGGCTAAAAAATAACCTATTGTACTACATCATTTTCTATTAACTTTTTTCAGTTACTTAATGGACCTGGAATAAGATTGTCTTATCAATAAGTGTACATGCATTTATTGTGTTTGGTAGCACTTGTTCATGCAAACAACGCGCCCAACATCGGTCTACCACACGCTCGGGTTTTTTCTAAACGAGGCAAAAGATTTACTATTTTCAGTGAATAAGTAGAAGTGTGTGTTTTAGTGCATCACAGCCCCTTGAAACTGGAAAGGGATAAAGGCCTACTCTCGCGGCATAAAATTATACAAATGCCTGGCGCCCGCCAGAGCCCACATAGACGCCTCCTTAATACTCCCGGCCACCGGCACCCCCTTGGTCCTAAACACGTGTGCATTTTGCTCCTTTCAAATCTCCCAACTTACAAGGTGAAGAAAGGACGCCAATATTTTAATTTCCTCGGCTGCGCATTGTTGGCGAGGACCCCATCCCATCAAGACCTCATTGTGGCGTAGTTCATTCAAGGAGCGGTATCGACATTGAGGTGCAACTATGCAAGGACCTCCTTCCAAACCCGAATGGAGAAGTGGCACTTGAATAGAAGGTGCGCCGGGGACAATCACACTTGGTTGCAAAGTGGGCAACAATCACAGTTTGGCCACCCATGACGTTGAACTGTTGAAGTCTGTCCGCCATGCGCCATGTAGATCCTATTTTGCGTGATCAACCATGCAGAAAAATGCCTTTTCTTTG